>NC_061116.1:66192688-66246019 GCF_002878395.1 Capsicum annuum | reverse complement strand
TCCATTTAAAAAAGAATGACCTATTTTGACTTGACACAAAGTTTAAGAAAATAAAGACTTTTGAATCTTAGGGCCTTAAATTAAAATTGTGTCAAATGTACCAAAATGTCCTTTAATCTTGTGGTCCTAAATATGCTATGTGAAAAGTTAAAATTAAAGTATTGCCAAAAAGGGAAAGAGATCATTATTTTTGAAACGGAGTAAAAAGGAAAGTAGATCATTCTTTTTTAAATGAAGGGAGTAACATTTAACAGCAAATTCGCATACGGTGCAGGCTGTTTATGGATTGTTTTAGTGATTCAAATATTTTATGAACTGTTTTAGTGATTTGGACTGTTTTATAGACTATTTATGCAGAAAGTATATTGTTTCATGGACTATTTTTATGAGTTTTATGTTGTTTTGTAGAATATTTATGCAAAGTTACATTATATGTAATGATTAATGACGTTATGTATTATATTAAACTTATGATTCTTTCATTTCGTTTTATCCATGTTGAGTTATTTATATTTATTTATATTTGAAAATAAAAAACAGGTTTGAAAAAAATTATTTTTCTAAAAGAACCCATCAATTTTAAATGCTCAGTTATGAAAAAGAGAGGCTAACTACTTTAATTTTTCAAACCAAAATAAAAATCCGAAATAACCGAACCAAAATTGTAAAAATCGAACCAAGCCAAATTTATTTTGGTTTGGTTATGGATGTCATTTTTGTCAATCCAAAAACCGATAAATCAAACCGATATTAAATAATCAGACCGAACCGACCGAACGCTCACCCCTACCTGCGCCTGATCTGCAAACGCAGGTGATGTTTTGCAATTTTTAGTAGCTTCTGCACAATACCTGCACCCACAGGTCATCCTACAGCGCGAACAGTGTGTCTTTTTCCTCCAAGGGTCGCATCCCTTCGTGATGCGTTGCGTATGTGTTTGCATGGCATCAAAAATGCTTCCGCACTTGGAGAAAAATAATTATATCAGATTTTTGGATTATGTTTTTTCACTTGTAACACAAGTTTCAAATAAAATTCGTCTAAAAAGAGAGATCTCATCTATCATTTGACAAATCCGAATACGAATACGAATCCGAGCCGAGAAAGTGACGACGGCGGCGCAAGGCACCACCTTTTTCTTGCCTCACTATCCATGTGGAGTTAGTGCTCCTAATTAAAAACACTCTAAAGTTCCCTTCTCCCACCAATGTGGGAGAATTAGTGAACTTTTTAATTTTAAGAGTACACTTTCTTATTTGGTGTCTCTCTTTCTTCGGCCATTTTCCCTCCATTTTTCATTCACATATACACCTTGAATCCAACAATCCCCCACATAAATAGAAAATATCTATCTTTTAAAGAAAGATACGGACAAGCATATGATCATTTAGCAAAGACTGATTGCATCTGGATAAGTAGGTTTTCCTTTGAACTTTCCATAGTGAACATGCACGGATATACTCGGTCAATCGGTAGATTTGATATCTTTGAACCGTCGAACTTTGATGTACACCTAGACAACAAATGTCATATAACCAGTCTTTTACTATTTATGGTTCTCACGATTTTGTTCTTTTCAGCCATGAACACGTCTTGGTTTCATAAGAGCTTAGAGAATATGTCTTTACTAACATTCTCCTTGAAGTGGCTTCCACTTCGCCCTCACATAGGTAATTTCTAAACGTTCAATCCTGCTGACTAAACTATTTGATCAAATCTTCCAAATTTAGATAATCATTAAAAGACTTTTCACCTTAAGTCTTATCCTTGTTTATTACATATTATCTACATCATGAGAATGGATTAGGTAATTGACAATGTTGAGTCATTCAGACACAACTTTTTTTTATCTCATTGAACTTACCTCTTGGGATCTCCAGTCGCTAGGTAGAGTTACCGCCATGTTGACTTGTCCTAGGCCTTAAACCCATTTTCTTGGATGTTCTTTCTACTCCTTCTCCAGATAGGCCTTTTGTAAGTGGATCTGACACATTATCCTTTAAATTTACATAGTCAATGATAATTCCACTAGAGAGAAGTTCTCTAACGGTATTATTTCTCTGTCTTATATGATGAGATTTACCATTGTAAATCATGCTCCTTGCCCTACCTATTGCCGTTTGGCTATCACAGTGTATACATACTGGTGCCACTAGTTTAGGCTAATAAGGAATATCTTTCAAGAAATTTTGGAGTCGTTTTACTTCTTCGCCAGCTTTATCCAATACGATAAATTCAGATTTCATTGTAGAGCGAGCAATACAAGTCCGTTTGGATGATTTCCAAGAGACGCTCCTCCACCGATAGCAAATACATATCCACTTGTAGATTTTACTTCGTTCGATCCGATGATCCAATTTGCATCACTATATCCTTCAAGTACCGCAGGATATTTATTATAATACAAAACATAGTATTGAGTGTATTTAAGATACCCCGAAACTCTTTTTATTATCATCCAATAAGTTTTATTAGGATTACTTGTGTACCGACTCAACTTACTTATAGCACATTCTATGTCTGGTTGTGTACAATTTATTTTATACATTAAACATCCCGATGCTCTTAGGTACTCCAATTGTGAGTCACTTTCACCTTCATTCTTTTAAAGTGCAAAACTCATATCCAATAGAGTCTTGGCAATACCAAATTCCATATACTTGAATTTGTCAAGTACCTTTTCGATGTAATGAGACTGTGACAATGCCAACCCTTGTGGAGTTCTATGGATTCTTATTCCCAAGATCACATCTGTAACTCCAAGGTCTTTCATATAGAACTTACTCTCGAGCATTCGTTTCATTGCATTTATGTCAGAAATGTCTCTACTGATGATCAACGTATCATTCACATATAAACAAATAATGACTTGGTGATTTAGAGTGTCTTTAACATACACACATTTATCAAATTCTTTAATCTTGAACCTGTTGCCAACATGGTTTGGTCAAACTTTGCACGCCATTGTTTATGTGCTTGTGTTAGTCCATAAAGTGACTTAACAAGTTTACACACCTTATTTTGTTTTCCTAGAACCACAAAACCCTCAGGTTGTTCCATGTAAATTTTTTCCTCCAATTCTCTATTTAGGAATGCAGTTTTCACATCTATTTGATGAATTTCAAGATCATATACTGCCACCAAGCCAGTTAACATTCGAATCGATGTTATCCTTGTTACTGGAGAGTATGTATCAAAGTAATCAAGGTGTTCTTTCTATTTGAAGCCTTTTACTACAAGTCTCTCCTTGTATTTGTCAATAGTACCATCCGTTTTTATTTTCCTTTGAAGATCCATTTAGATCCTAAAGGTTTGTTTCCTAGAGGAAGATCAATCAACTCCCATGTATGGTATCTTAAGATTGAATTAATCTCATTGTCGTCTTCCACTTTTCAAAAAGATGAGTTCGAAGATGTCATCATTTTTTAAAATATTTAAGGCTCATTTTCTAAGAGAAATATTACAAAATCCAATCCAAA
This sequence comes from Capsicum annuum, assembly GCF_002878395.1. Taxonomy (NCBI): domain Eukaryota; kingdom Viridiplantae; phylum Streptophyta; class Magnoliopsida; order Solanales; family Solanaceae; genus Capsicum; species Capsicum annuum. Next base: position 66,242,540 of record NC_061116.1, on the reverse strand, counting down.
CGAAGTTGACGTTCTTTGATGTGTACTACGTTTTGGATTCTCATCATTATGTATATTCTCACTTGGTTCATCTTGAGGTCGTTTAGACCCCCTACTAGACTGTTCATGTCTAATTTTATACAGTCAAATATTTTTAAAGAATTCAGCATTATCTGATTTAATTACCATATTTTCATTAATATCTGGATGTTCAGATTTATGAACCAAAAATCGACATACTTTACTATTTTTCGCATATTCTATGAACACGCAGGCCACCATCTTAGGCCCTATCTTAACCCTTTTAGGCATAGAAACTTGGACCTTTGCTAGACACCCCCACAGTTTGAAGTATTTCAAGTTGGGTTTCCTTTTTTTCCATTTTTCATAAGGAATTGATTGTGTCTTAATATGGGAAACTCTATTGATTATTCGGTTGGCTGTAAGGATAGCCTCTTCCCATAAGCTTTGCAGTAAACCTAAACTTATAAGTAACGCATTCATCATTACCTTTAAAGTTGGATTTTTCTTTTTCGGAATTGCATTAGATTGAGGTGAATACGGGATTTTAGTTTATGGACAATTCCATTCTCTACACATATTTAGGTGAAGGGAGATTCATATTCTACTCTCCTATCACTTCTTATATTTTTTTATCTTTTTTTCTAACTGATTTTCAACTTCAGTTTTGTATTGCCTAAACGCATCTATTGCTTCATCCTTACTATTTAGCAAGTATACATAACAATATCTAGTGCAACCGTCAATAAAAGTTATGAAATACTTTTTCCCACCACGTGATGGTATTGACTTCATATCACAAATGTCAGTGTGGATTAAGTCTTAAGGGATTGAAATTCCTTTCAACGGACTGATATGAATGCTTAGCATACTTTGATTCCACACAAGTTTGACACTTTAATTTATTGCACTCAAAGTTTGGCAAAACTTCTAAGTTAATCAGTTTTCGTAATATTTTGTAATTAACATGGCCTAATCGTTCATGCCAAAATGTTGAGACTCAAGCAAGTAAGAAGAAATTGAACTTTTATTGATTTCAACATTCATTACATTCATTTTGAATAGGACCTCATTGAGGTAGCCTTTTCCTACATACACTTCTCCTTTACTAAGTACAATTTTTTCAGAAACAAATATACATTTTAATCCATTTTTATCTAGAAGTGAAATATAAATTCAATTCTTCCATAACTCCAGAACATACAAGACATTGTTAAGTGTCAACACTTTGTTAGAAGTCATCTTGAAGAACACTTTTCCTGTTCCTTCTACTTTTGCAGTAGCGGAGTTTGCCATGTAGATCTTTTCTTCTACTTGAGTTGGAGCAAACATTGAAAACAACTCCTTATTAGCACAAACATGGCGGTGGCACCAAAATCCATCCACCATTCACGAGGATTTCCCACCAAGTTGCATTTGGAAAGAATAGCACACAGATCATCCATTTCTTTCTTAGACTCAGCCAAATTTTCTTAGTCTTTCTTCTTTTCTTTCTTCGGGGCACGACAATCCGTAGTCTTGTGGCTAATCTTTCCACAGTTAATGCACTTTCCCTCGAATTTCTTCTTAGGTTGATTGCTTTTATTTCCAGCTTTCTTTCGCTTTTTAGAGTTATTTTGGTCATTTTCTACAATGTTTGCTCCATTCATTGCAGAATTGCCTCTTGACCTTCTTTTTGTAGCCTTATTATCTTCTTCAATGCGTAGTCATACAATAAGGTATTCCACTGATATCTCTTTACATTTGTATTTCAAATAGTTCTTGAAGTCTTTCCATATAGGTGGTAGCTTCTCTATTATTGTTGCTACTTGAAATGCTTCATTCACAATCAAACCTACAACAAAGGTTATATGAATACTAAGAATATGTTTAAACTATTCAACAAAGGTATTTGTTAAAATCATACCTTCCACAAGGAGATCTTAGATGATCACTTACAGTTCCTGCACTTGGGAAACAACAGACTTGTTGTCTATCATTTTGTTCTCCAGGAATCTTGCAACGAAGAACTTTTTAGTTCTGGCATCCTCTGTCTTGTACTTCCGTTCTAGCGCTCCCCATACTCTTTTGCAGTCTTTGCTCCTTTATACACATTGTAAAGGTCATCTTGGAGACCACTTAAGATGTAATTCCTGCAAAGAAAATCTGAGTGTTTTCAAGCCTCCACAATCATGGAGCGCTCTTGTTCAGAGGTTCCCTCCGGCACCTCCGGAGCTTCCTCAAATGTGAACCTTTGAAAATAGAGAGTTGTGAGGTAGAAAATCATTTTCTGCTGCCATCTCTTGAAGTCAATACCCGGAAACTTTTAGAGTTTCTCTGTCGGTACCATAGCTTGTGGAGCATTAGTACGACTCGTCGTGGCAATACTAGTTGCCGCCATAGTCATTCCAGCATCGTGTATTTGGCTATCAGTCGTCATTTTCCTGTCACCACAAGACAGTACATTTAGTATATCGAAATACGTATTAAAAAGTTGCAGCAACTTTAAACACCTCTTGTTTCTAGTTTAACGATGAAGTTTTTATGACTTCTAATCGTCAATCGAGTGATCTTTAACTTGTGATGAAGATTTTATGTCTTCAAATAACTAGTTAAGTTCAAACGGAGTAGAAACCTTAAAGATTTAATCTCCAGAAAATAAGCAATAAAGATTCCAAAAGATTATTCCTTAAGATTGTTATTTTTTATATTTTCGGTTACAAGAATCTATATATAGGCAACACCAACTTCAACACGAGTTTAAGTCTAAGACAAGAACACTTATGAAGTTCCTTAACACCTTCAACACAATATTATGAATAATCTATCCAAGAAGTGTGTTAAATTTTAGAAATGAGATGAAACAAAAATTTTTAAGGAGTGTCCTTAAGGAATGATTCCCCTCACTATACCCGAGGTTATAGAATCTTCCTCCTAGGATAAAATGGCTTTCAATCCAAACAATAGTGGTACCTTAAATTGTTGGATTCGTCGAACTCACTCAATCGCTTAATGATCACACAGAGTTTTTGTATAAAAGAAAAGTGTTTTTGCTGTCAAAAATTATGTGTATACCTGAAGAATATATTAGGTATTTATAGTCTTAAATGTGTCCTTTCAGAAAGGATGCATTGGTTTAGTAGAAAGGCACCTATTCAGTAGCAGTCATGTCCCTATGCCCAGACTGAGCTGGACCTGTGCCTGATCTGCGGCCGCAGGTGATGTTTCGCAATTTTCAGTGGCTTCTGTGCTACATCTTTGCCCACAGATCACGTACCTGTGCAGCATCTGCGTCCACAGGTCACCCTACAGCGCGAAACAATATGCCTTTTCCCTCGAAAGGTCGCATCCCTTCGTAATGCATTGCGTATATCTTTGCATGGCGTCGAAAATGCGCCCGCGCTTGGAGAAAAATAATTATATCAGATTTTTGGATTAATTTTTTTCACTTGTAACACAAGTTTCAAATAAAATTTGTTTAAAATGATAGATCTCATCGATCATTTGACAAATCCAAATTCGAGCCGAGCGAGCGAGCGACGACGGCGCGAGGCACCACCTTGTTCTTGCCTCACTATCCATGTGGAGTTAGTGTTCCTTATTAAAAACACTCCAAAGTTTCCTTCTCCCACCAATGTGGGGAATTAGTGAATTTTCCAATTTTAAGAGTACACTTTCTAATTTGGTGTATCTCTTCCTTCCACCATTTTCCTTCCATTTTCATTCACATATACACCTTGAACCCAACAGGTTATGGGGCCCCGGGGGTGGCGTGGGTGGGATGTTTAATGGACAGGGGTCAGAGTTGTTGGATGGACCGGAGGATACAACAAACATAGAATGTCACTTATTGAACTTATTTTTTCTATTTTTATTGAGGCAATCATTTTGCTCATAAACTTGTTTCGTGGAGAAGATATTTTCGGAAAAATAAGAAAACATTAAACATAACCTTAATGTCTCCCAGAACCAACGAGCACAGTTAGTGATAAATTGACTAGTTCAGTCATCTTTTTACTCAGATAAGTTTATATAGTATATTTCTTGTAAAGCCAACGTTGCTTATATTTTAAATATTTAAAAAACGAAGGAAATAGACTCAAATATGCCACTGAACTATCAGAAATGACTCATTTATGTCATCAGTTAAAAGTTGAGCTCATTCATGCCATCGCGTTACAAAACCAGCTCATCCATGCCATTACTTTTTAACGGTAGTTTTCAAAAATAACTTTGCTACATTATTAGAGGTTCGCGTTATTAATTAACATAAGTAAAAAGGCTCAAATATGTCATTGAACTATCAGAAATGGCTCATTTATGTCATCAATTAAAAGTTCGGCTTACTCATGTCATCACCGTTATAAAATCAACTCACTCATGTCATTACTTTTTAATAATGGGTTTTTAAAAATAGTTTTGCCACGTGGTCTTTTATTAGAAATTCATGTCATTAATTAAAAGAAATTAATAATGATTTTAAAATATTTGAAATTAGTTAGTATCGGAATTATTTATTCTAGCATTTATACCATAATGATGAAAGAAGTTATCCCATATACATGGCGGGATAATTGGAATAGCAGACTTTTTTTAAGCCGTTATTTGAAAATGATTTTTCAACAATGTATGCTCAACTAATTCGTGATGGGAGAAGTTATTCCATATGCATGGCGGGATAATTGGGATAACCAACTTCTTTTAAGTCGTTATTTGAAAATAGTTTTTCAAGAATGTATACTCCCCTAATTCGTGATGGGAGAATGGAGAAGTTCTATTGGTACGCCTCTTTCTTTTTCTTGTGTGTCTTAATTGTTCATTGGTTTATGTTCTTGCAACTTTGGAGTATATATTGGAGTCACTGCAATTAAAACTAATCAATTGCTGTAGAATAGAATTTTTGAGGTTTCTGTTAAACATAACATTTATAATGATTTAGAATCAACTAGAAATAGCCAAAAGATATACATTAATCACTATTTTTTAAAATTAGAAAAATAGTTGTTGTTGTGGAAAAAAAAATATTTTAATGGGTGTGGGTCAAGTTATGTTAAATGAAATTGAAATTAATATTGATTTATTTTAGTTAATGTCGCGGACCTCTAATAAAAGGCCACATGACAAAACTGTTTTTGAAAACCCACCATTAAAAATTAATGACATGGGTGAGCTGATTTTATAACGACGATGGCATGAATGAGCTGAACTTTTAACTGATGACATAAATGAGTCATTTCTGATAGTTTAATGACAGATTTGAGCTTTTTTCCTTATTTTAATTAATGACGTGAACCTTTAATAAAAGGTCACGTGGCAAAGCTATTTTTGAAAACCACCGTTAAAAATTAATGGCATGGATGAGCCGATTTTGTAACAGCGATGGCATGAATGAGCCAAACTTTTAACTGATGGCATATATGTGCAATTTCTGATAGTTCAATGGCATATTTTAGCCTTTTCCCAAAAATTAATTATCAAAAGTTAGTTCTGCCTTGCTTCTTGCTTTCTCAATAATCAATCAATAAATTTTCTGTGCGAACACTTTGAAATTGAGGCCTTCCGTTCTCATTCGTTTTACTTTCTGTAGTTTTTAGATAGTTTTCTTGCAGGGTGATCTAAAATTCTTTCACTAAATGTTTTCTGCAGCCTGATAAATTTTCCTAACATAGTGGCTTATGGTCTGTTTTTCACAAGAAGAACCAACTGACTGTGCTTCATGCTATTTGCACCACCTGAGTAGTAAAACATAATGAAACTACAAGATTTACATGCAACTATTGTCCTTCTTCTACCCTTGCTAGCAGTTCTTCCTCGCGTTGTTGCTAATCTCAATTCAGACAAGCAGTCTCTACTTCAATTTGCTGCATCTGTTCCACATCTTAGAAAACTCAACTGGGACTCTGCTTTACCAATATGCAATACTTGGATTGGAATCACTTGCAACAAAGATGGAACCAGAGTCGATGCAATTCATCTGTCTAGTGTTGGACTTTTTGGCCATATCCCGGCCAATAGTATAGGAAAACTAGATGCTCTCAAAGTCCTCAGCCTAAGAGCAAACAATCTAAATGGAAATCTTCTTTATGATATCCTTTCAATCCTTCTCTCCACGCTATCTACCTTCAACATAATAACTTCTCTGGTGATATTCCTATTTCTTTTTCTCCAAGAATTGGTGTAGTAGATCTCTCGTTTAACTCTTTTACCGGAGAAATTCCTCCCATGATCAAGAATTTGACTCGACTATCTGTGTTGAACCTACAGTTCAATTCATTATCTGGAGCAATTCCCAATTTTGATTCCTCAAGGTTAAGTCTTTTGAATTTGAGTTACGACATGCTAAATGGCTCAGTTCCATATTCCCTCAAGAATTTTCCACTTTCATCTTTTGTGGGAAACTCTAATTTAAGTGGAACACCTCTGAGTAGCTGTTCTTCAAGTTCTCCATCACATAAAGGTGGCAACTTTAATAAGAAACTTAGCACTGAAACTATCATTGAAATTGCAATAGGTGCTACTTCTGTGATTTTTCTGCTTGTTTTATTGAAATTGCAATAGGTGCTACTTCTGTGATTTTTCTGCTTGTTTTATTGATCTCCTCCTGGTATTTGAACAAGAAGGTTAGTAACATCACAAACATAGTGTTATAAACCAAACGGGAGAGCCCAACCCAAAAGACTAATCTAATAGGTGGAAGAACCCATTTGGCCTATAAATCCCTTAGCATTTCTCTATTTTTCTAATGTGGGATAATTGGTTCATAACAATCGCCTCCGCTTAAGAACCAACGACCTCGTTGGTCACATCTGGCACCCCTCTTAGGTTCAGGCCACCACTCCTGCCGCACAGGCCACCACTTCGAGTCGCAGCTCCATGCGTGGATCGATCCTCGTTGGTCACTGTTACGCCCAGTTAGTCACAGCTGGCACCCCTCTTAGGTCCAAGCCACCACTCCGAGTCACGGTCCAACATGCGGCTTCACACGCGGATCGATCCTCGTTGGTCACGGCTACGCCCAGTTGGTCATGGTTGGCACCCCTCTTGGGTCCAGGCCACCACTCCGAGTCACGGCCCAACGCATGGGACTCTCAATGAAAGCACCAATGTTATAAATCAAACGGGAGAACCCAACCCAAAAGACTAGCCTGATAGGTGTTACGACTGGCACCCTCTTAGGTCTAGGCCACCACTCCTGGAATGCAGGCCACCACTCCAAGTCACGGTCCAACGCGCAGCTCCACATGTGGATCGATCCTCGTTGATCACGGCTGGCACCCCTCTTGGGTTCAGGCCACCACTCTTGGCACGCAGGCCACCACTTCGAGTCACGAGCCCAACACGTGGGACTCTCAATGAAAGTACCAATGTTATAAACCAAACGGGAGAGCCCAACCCAAAAGACTGGCCTGATAGGTGGGAAAACTCGTTTGGCCTATAAAATCCTTAGCATTCCTCTATTTTTTCAATGTGGGACAATTGGTTCATAACAATAATGTTATAAACCAAATGGGAGATCCCAATTCAAAAGGGAGAACTCATTTGGCCTATAAACCCCGCATTTCTCTATTTTTCTAATGTGGGACAATTGTTTCATAACAATCGTCTCCGCTTGAGAACCAACGACCTCGTTGGTCACGGCTGGCACCCTTTTAGGTCCAGGACACCACTCCGAGTCACGACCCAACATGCGGCTCCACACATGGATCGATCCTCTTTGGTCACAGCTGGCACCCCTCTTGGCATGCAGGCCACCACTCCGAGTCATGGGCCCAATGCGTGGGACTCTCAATGAAAGTACCAATGTTATAAACTAAACGGGAGAGCCCAACCCAAAAGACTAGCATGATAGGTGGGAGAATTCATTTGGCCTATAAACCCCTTAGCGTTTCTTTATTTTTCCAATGTGGGACAATTGTTTTATAACAATAATGTTATAAACCAAATAGGAGAGCCCAACTCAAAAGGGAGAACTCATTTGGCCTATAAACCCCTTAGCATTTCTCTATTTTTCAAATGTGGGACAATTGGTTCATAACAATAGTCTCCGCTTGAGAACCAACGACCTTGTTGGTCACAGCTGACATCCCTCGTAGGTCCAGGCCACCACTCTTGGAACACAGGCCATCACTCCGAAGTCAAGACCTAACGCACAGCTCCACACGTGGATCAATCCTCGTTGGTCACGGCTGGCACCCCTCTTGGGTCCAGGCCACCACTCCTGGCACACAGGCCACCACTCCTGGCACACAGGCCACCACTCCGAGTCACGGCCCAGTGCGTGGGACTCTCAATGTAAGTACCAATGTTATAAACCAAATGGGAGAGCCCAACCCAAAAAACTAGCTTGATGGGTGGGAGAACCCATTTGGCCTATACACCCCTTAGCATTTCTCTATTTTTTCAATGTGGGACAATTAGTTCGTATAACACATGGTTGAAGAGAAGAATGAGAAGTTAGAAGAATTTGGAAGTGGGGTTCAATATTCTGAAAAGAACGAGTTAACATTCTGTAAAGGATGCTCTTACAACTTTGATCTAGAGGATCTGTTAAGTGCCTCTGCTGATTTTCTTGTAAAGGGAGTTACGGAACTACTTATAGAGTTGCTCTGGATGAGGTAACAATGGTAGTTGTGAAAAGGCTGAGGGAAGTAAGGGCTCTTAAAAGGGAGTTTGAACAGCATATGGAGATTGTGGGAGCGATTAGAAGGCACCCAATATACTGCCCTTTCTTGCATGTTATTACTCCAAGGATGAGAAACTTCTTGTTTGTGAATACATTCCTTCTGGTAGCTTGTCATCCGCCTTGCACGGTACATATTGCTTACAGATTTGATTAAAATTACAACTTCATAATAGCACAGATCATGCTTGCGGCACATTTATGACATTAATAGCTATTCCAATTCCGGCTTTATGCTTACATGGTCTTTAGCTTAAATGGAGCGACGTGATTGGTCGGTATTCATATAGCCGAGCCCAACTTCCTTGAGATTTAGGCGTAGCAGTAGTTATTGATTTGTACTGTCACATGATCTTGTTTATAAATATATGCCTACTGTTAGCTTGTCAGCAGCCTTGCATGGTATATGTTGCTCAACTCTGATTGAAACTGCTATTCCATCACCTGCTGCAGATTAATAATGATTCCGTCAGGGGCAGATTCAGTTAGTCTATGGAAAATTACATTGTTTATACACGGTCAAAATTAATCGCCTTTGACTTCATCAACATGTTTACTTCTTCATATTTTGAAGCCCCTTAATGAAAATTAATGGCTACGCCACTGATTCCTGCTTGGGGTTTATTCTTACATGATGTTAATTATCACAGGTAATGGAAGAAATCCACTAGATTGGGATGCCAGATTGAAGGTATCTCTTGGAGCAGCAAAAGGAATTGCACATATCCACTCTGAAGGTGGAGTGAAGTTTACTCATGGAAACATCAAATCATCCAATATACTTCTACAAGGGACCTAGATGGTTGCATTTCTGATTTTGGCGTCCTCTAATGAATTACAAATCCATCGACTATAAGGGTGCTGGTTACTGCGCTCCAGAAGTGATTGAAACACGAAAAGGCACACAAAAATCAGATCTTTATAGCTTTGGAGTATTAATCCTTGAGTTGCTCACTGGCAAATCCCCTCCCATTGCCAGGGCACGAGGACGTAGTCAATCTGCCTAGATGGGTACGAGCTGTTGTTAGAGAGGAATGGACAGCTGAAGTTTTTGATATAGAGCTGATGAAGTACCAGAATATTCAAGAAGAGATGGTACAGATGCTTCAGATTGGACTTTCATGTGTAACGAAGGTGCCTGACATGAGGCCTTCAATGGTTGAGGTGATTAAAATGATTGAGGAAATTAAACAACTATAATGAGAGACGACCTTCCTCAGAAGACAACTGATCCAATGCACATTCTCATGAATGGACCAAAAGGTTTAGATATTCAGCTGAATTTGGATTGATTATGGAGAATGCAATAATATATCCCAGTATTAGACAGTGTCCTACCACGAGCTCTTCTCCTCGTGCGAGTCCAACCCTAAGGACACTTATAACGGACTTGCAGCTGGGAGTCATAATTGTTGGGTTTCTATGTACTTCAATAGGTCAATGGCGGCTGGAAGTAGGCAGCAGGCGGTCGACAGGCTTGCTTCCAGCTATCTGCTTGCTCTGTAATTTTACTACATCACTCATAATTAATTATTATATGATATTTATGTATTAAAAAATTAATAATATTTAATAATTACTATTATATATAAGCGCGAGTGGGGCAGCTGGCGGTCGATATGCGTGCTTTCAGCTGTCTTCTTGCTCCGTAATTTTACTATATTACCCCTAATTAATTATTATATGACATTTACGTATTAAAATATTAATAATATTTAATAAAAAATAAAATAGACATTTATAAAGTATAAAATAGACATTTATAATATTGTTGTTTTAGTTGCTTCAGCAGTAATTTTACTATATCACCTATAATTAATTATCATGAGTCATCTAAGTATTTAAAAATTTATAATATTTATTTTTTAAAAAGGTGAAATAAACATAAAATGATAACTTAATTCTTGATGTTTTAAATTAATTTGACATCTTATGTGAGGCCCACTTTAAAAAATTTCAATGATATTTTTTATAGCAATTTTGTTATATCACTTTTAATTAGCTATTATGAGTTATTCAAGACTTGTTGGTTTCGCTATTTCAATCGTGATATTTGGTTTACTCTCGAAATTATATCAGTTTTGCTTAAATTGAAATAGAAAAAAAATATATTATAAATTAGAATAATAAAAAACTTAAATTACTTTTAAATTCTAAATTCACTATCAATACCACAAAAGTTTGAACAAGAAGAGTATTATAAATTACAATAGCAAACAATTTAAAATAGTAAATTACAGCATCGAAAAAATATTATAGATTACAGTTATCGATGTCATATTAATTAGGATAAAGGAATATTACTTAAAAATTACGTTGAAAGTTGTATAAATCATAATATAATTAACAACTTAAAGTATCTAAAACTAGCACCAAAGGATGTGGTGCAGTGGATGGGGTTGCTCCTCCCTTAACCAGAGGTATCGGATTCGAGCCCTGGGTATGGAAAAATTCTTGGTAGGGAGCGCTTCCCCCCAAATGGGGTCTTACGCGGGGTGAATTCGGATTAGTCGAACTTCAATGCGGGTACCGGACACTGGATGAGAAACCAAAACAAAAATAAAGTATCTAAAACTATATATAACAAATTTGATTGACTTTCTCAAATATTTCATCAACGTCATATAAATTGAGACAAAAATAGCATATAATATTTAAAAGTAGCATATTGAGTCCGTGTTGGCATGGGCTCCAATATCTAGTACTAGTATACTAATGACTAGATAGTGATGGTTAGCATGGGCTTATTGAAACTTTTTTTTATTTAAATGACATATTATTTTCACCATAGATATTGTATTGTAATGGTTTTCACTCCGTATTATTTAAATCATATATATAACTATATATATATATATATATATATATATATGCTATACCATTTACATATTGAAAATGGTGGTGCGATTATTGCTCTGCATTTTGCGTCCTTCAAAGAAAAAAGTACCTATAAACTCGCAAGTATCAATTGTTAGTATTTTGTTTCTCAAAAGAATAAAAAGAGCGAGAGGATATAAACCAATGAAATTCCAAACAAAATTTAGCAAGTCCAAAGTTCAAACATATATAAGAAATCAGACCATAAGAGATAAAATGAAGAATCGTGAAAGAGAAATTTATGAAGATTATATTCCAGTTTGTAACTGTTGTTGTTTAGGCATTAATAATTCAACAATTTGATGTTCAACTAATAACACAAGTTGATGATCAGAGCATATAGTAGAAACTAAGAAGATGACAATGACATGATCGACTAAAGGGAACATGATAACTAACTACTACATCCAGGAATTTTAACAATACATAATATTTTGAAGTTGACATATATCTTGTAATATTTATGCATCATAACATATAAACACTAAAAAACGTACCTGAACTATTAGTTAAAAGTTTAATCAACTTAACCATCAAAGTCAAATTAGTCCAAACTAATTTAAGACATACAGGATATTAAAATAATACATAATGCACAGACAATATTAACATTTTCAAAACAACACATTTTTGAATGATCATTTGTTCGTTGTCCTTCTGAAATTGTAAACTATATTAAATATTTTGGCTTTCATGTCATCAATTTCTCATATTCTGATATTAGTAGTTCTAAAACTGCACATGTAATATGAGATTGCTAGAACTACTATACATATGTTTTTGTAGTAATCTAAGAATCATACTAATAAGAATTAACCTCAGTAATGTCCATTAATGTATGCATTTAATAAGCCATATGGTTTGTTTAGAACACATAGCGGTGGTTATACTTCATAAGCTATTACATGTGCAAGCTCAAGGTAGCATGCCTATAGTGTGATTGCAATTCAATAGGAGGCGCGCACAAGTTGTCCTGAACCTTATGGCTATCACCACCATCAATAACAAGTGAATTTACATAGAAGAGATGGAAAAGACAACATTTACCGACAAAGAAGCAAGAAGAGTCAATAGTAACCTTTAATTCAGTGACAAATATGAAATATTTTGGTAATTGATAATTCAAATTCCATGTAATAAAATCAAGAGTCTGTTTTGAATTAATTGAGAAGGTTGCCTTTGATGTATAATAATCAAAAAGGTCAGGTGATATCAATATGCAATTCTACTATACATGCTCGCACTATTTTACACAGGTTCTAAGCGAAAGTAGGATGGCTAACATGGAAGAACCAAAAATTGTTATTCATGGCCCTCTTCAAAACGTCTTTTCCGAGTGTACCTACTGAATCATTTTATACATCTTTACAAGTATGGCATTTCAAAAGTAGCTCATTCAATCATCTTAAAGAGACAAATATTATGATTTTTCGGTGACAGCTTTTAATCCCTCCCTGGAAATCCCATTTTTTTGCTCCATTGGTGATTCAAACTCACTATCTTGGAGTTGGAAGTGATGGGTGTTTTAGCCGATCCCACTTATCAATATTTATTACACGTAAACACACCCATATATATATATAGAGAGAGAGAGACAGACAGACAGATAGATAGATACACATACTAATAGCATACATTGCCCTACTCTGTCCACAGTTTTCACTTTGATGACTTCCATGAATGTTCTCAACACTTTCATATTTTGTATTGTGAAGGTCATAATGTAGCAGACAACCCCACTTTGAGATTCAGGAATAGCACATAGAAAATGAAAATTCAATAGCATTCTCAAAATTCTCAATCATCGTCTTTTAGCTGATTGATGAGTGTCAAAGATAGACGTGTCACTCCATGAGAAATCACACACACATGATTTAGCGGTTTGCTATGCTCTGTGATCACATTCTTCTCAAAGACCCGATACTTCATCTTCTTCTTTACCTTAGTAGGACTACTTTCATGCATTAGGACTAGTGTTCATTTGTAGGTCTTTGTTGCTTCATGTCATTCATATAGGTTTGGATCTTTCATTCTGGCTCTATTGGGATACTCTGTGGACCGATACATATAAGCTTGGGCTCTCTTAACGCGGCTCATTTGAAGATGTTACGAATCTAGAGTATGAAATCTTTCTAACAAAAGTGAATTTCTATATGACATCTTTTCGAAAAAAGTGAATGTTGTAGGCATCACGAGCAAAGAAGTTCAACAATGTCACGTCCCAAATACCTCATGGCCGTGTCTGGCTCCCGCTAACAACACTTGTCGGGAGAACCAATTTTCTATACGTTCACAATGTATAAAACACTAAGATAAAAATGTGTGCAACTTCAATGCACGAAATAATCATTAAACGTAAAGTAATTGTCCAACAAGATATCGCATAACGATTTACGGAAACAACAGCAGTTTAGGTAACAAATCTATAACCCAAACCCCACACTAGACCATGGAGCATCTAAACAAAGTTGCATGAGTTCAGCTTTCGGGCATGCAAGCCCAACAAAAAGAAATATAAGCTAAAAATAACTAAAGCTGGATGAAAACCTCCACGAACAATGTGAAGGCTCACCTTAGCAATAGAATCCACATGTAATGACCGTCAACCACAAGTCTCTCTCTCTGCAACCGTATCTGCAAGTATGTAAGTAAGGAGTGAGCTATATGAATATAACCCAGTTAGATCCTCGACCCTCTACTTTAATGCACCAGGAACAAGTGTTAGAAAATACAAGGTACAAAAAAATACACAAACAATATGTACATAATATCTCTCATAAAGTAATGATTATAAGATCCAAAAGGAATTTCACAAATGCCACTCTACATCTCAACTCAATCCACTCTCACGACTTGTCATAAACGACAGTGAAGATGATCAGCCTAGCACCCCGACAAGTCCACGGCAGCATATACAATGCCCCAAAAGTCTACTACGGAAGCATGTACAAGCCCCTAACATATTACGGTAGCATAAGTTAGGCCCCTAACATATTACGACAGCTATGTACACCCCTAGAGACTAACGTCAGCGAAGAACATATATTCAACGCCCTAACCTCACATCACATTTCACCTCTAAATGATTCTGAATACACTTCACAAAATAAATATCCACAGCTAGTTAAAGGCAACAAATTCTACCAGGTTCACGCTTATCCCAACACATGGATTAGGCAGAAAAATATAATTTTTATAAAACAAATTTGAAAAGCAAGCATCAAAGCTTAAAGTCTCACTTTCCTCGCTGAAAACAAGTTCCACAACCTCAGTATGCATAGAACAACAACCAAATAGCCTTCAATGGCTTCAATCTATGCAAAAATATTAAATAACGATATAAATTATATTAGTCGAGGTCAAATCCAAATATCCTTATTGTTCAAGGTTAAAGCTAAACCTTAATATCTCACATCATTATTCATGTATTAAGGATAATCTAATAAGGGAGGCTGTCAAAACAGGAATATTAAAATATTGGCCAGTAATTTCATTACCCTTAATCAACATATGCAGAAGAATTGAAACAACAATAATAATAGCAATTCGCACTTTGCTTAGTCAAATCATTACTCACTATTAATCAAACCCACTAATAACTATTAATCAATAGTTGATTGAAACAGCAACTACGCAGAACTCTGGTTACTGCTCCTTCTTTATTTTATTTTTTTGAATTCCTATTCAATATTAACCAATATTAATCTCTCCACTTCAGTAGCAGATAACTATCCATAGCATCTCCAATATTGAATGATCAACTGATTTGTAGAAAGAAATTATCACCTCTAATTACACAGATTCGACATAATACGTGGATATACCACCATAAAGAATTCGTGAGACCATTACCTGAAGGCTAAAATCACTCCAAACAGCAGCAACAATATTATGTAAGCCACCAAAAATAACCCAGCACATAACTTTTCTTTTCTCTTAAGAGTGAAGGTGCCAATTGCCTTAATATACTACTTATCATCTGTTTCTTTCTTGTAGTCGTGAAACTGATATACGGGAGTGGGTGGGGCCCACTCTTATTAAATCCTCTTAATTAATAATAATAGTAGGCCAAATTACTCATTTACCCCTCCTTAAAAAGTCTGAGTTATTACATTCTCCCCCACTTAAAATAATGTTTGTCCTCGAACAGGTATCGAATCATACCTGAAGCGTTAAATAAGTGAGGATATTTAACTCGTATCTCCTCCTCAGACTCCCAAGTAGCCTCCTTGGTTGGATGATTACTCTATAATACCTAGATTGAAGCTATTTTTTATCTTAACTGTCGCACTTGCCTATTAAGAATAGCTATCGAGCTTTCCTCATAAGTCAGATTCTCATCAAGCTCTACATCCTCTGGCTAGATCTTATGACTATCATCACGAACATATCTTCTAAGAATCAACACGTGAAACACAACATGAACTGCAGACAATCTCGGAGGTAAAGTAAGCCTATATGCCACAAATCAAATTCGGTCCAAAATCTCTTAAGGACCAATGTATCTAGGACTTGGCTTACCTTTTCGGCCAAATCTCATAACTCCTTTCATGGGAGAAACAAAAAACTTTTTCCCCTTTTTCAAACTCCAAATCATGAACCCTCTTATCTGCATAGGACTTCTGCCTACTTTGTGACGTCTTAAGTCGGTCCCGTATCACTGCAACCTTCTCCAATGCTTGCTGAACTAAATCTGGACCTAATAATTGTGTTTTGCTAGGCTCAAACCAGCCAACTGGTGAACGATAATTGTGACCATATAGAGCCTCATACGATGCCATTGGGATGCTCGACTGGTAGTTATTATTATAAGCAAACTCTTCTAAAGGCAACTGGTCATCCCAATAGCCACCAAAGTCAATAACACAAGCTCTAAGCATGTCCTCCAAGATCTGAATAATTCATTCAGATTATCCGTTGATCTGCAGATGAAAAGTTGTACTCAACTCAACTTACGAACCCAATGATTTCTGAAAAGATCTTCAGAACTCAGCAGTGAACTATGCACCTCGATTAGATATGATGAGATAGGCACACCAAGAAGCCGAAACTATCTCCCGAAGGTAAATTTTTGCTAACTACTTCGCACTATAAGTGACCCGAACTGGTATGAAAAAGACAGATTTTGTAAGTCTATCCACTATCACCCAAACTGAGTCGTGCTTTCTGAAAGTATTTGGCAACCCAACAACAAAATCCATAGTAATCCTTTCCCACTTCCACCCCGAAATAATAATTTTTGCATCGTTCCACCAGTTTTTGATGTTCATATTTGACCTGCTGACAATTTAAACAACTAGTCATATGTTTCAAAATATCAACCTTCATACCTTTCCACTAGTATAATCTGCACAAGTCTTGATACATTGTTGTAGCACTGGGATAGATAGAGTACCTCGAGCTATGAGCCTCATTAAGAATTAGCTGCCTCATATCACCCACAATGTGAACACATAATCTTTCATGACGATGTAACACACCTTCACCATCAATAGTGAAAGACTTAACACCTCCATTCTGCACTCAATCTCAAAGCCTAACAAGGTAGGGATCATCATATTGACAAGTCTTAACTTGCCCAACTAAGGACGACTAAACCACCATAACTGCAAGTAACTTGCCAGGCACCGTGTGATCAATTCGAACTCCATGATTTGCTAAAGACTGAATATCCATAACCATAGGTTGTCTTTTGGTAGTAAATCGGGCCAAGCTGCCCATAGACTTCCTACTCAAAGCATTTGCTACTACATTAGCCTTACCAGGATGATATAATATAGTGAGACCATAATCTTTAAGTAACTCTAACCACCGTTGTTGTCTCAGATTTAGATCTCTTTGCTTGAATAAGTACTGCAGACTCTTGTGATCAGTATAGATTTCACATGGCTCACCATAAAGATAATGACGCCAGATCTTGAGTGCAAATACAACTGCGGCCAATTCCAAGTCGTAAGTCAGATAATTCTTCTTATAGACCTTTAGCTATTGAGAAACATACACCACCACTTTACCATTCTACATTAAAACACAACCCTATGTAATTTGAGATGCATCACAATAAATAGTGAAACCACCTTCAGCAGTAGGTAAGATCAAAATCGGAGCCAAAATCAATGTTGTCTTTAATTTCTGAAAACTTTTTCACATTCATCTGACCATTAAAAAACCACACCCTTTTGAGTTAAGCATGTCAATGGAGCAGCTACCTTTGAGAATCCCTCTACAAACCTCCTATAATAATTAGCTAGCCCCAAGAAGCTACGTATCTTTGTAACAGTACTAGGTTGAGGCCAATCTCGAACTGCTTCAATCTTCTTTGGATCAACATGAATTCCATCTCTTGACACCACATGCCCCAAAAAAGAAACTGTGTCTAACCAAAACTCACACTTTAAGAACTTAGCATAAATCTTGTGTTCTCTAAGTGTTTGCAGCATAACTCTCAAGTGTTATCCGTGCTCTGCCTCACTTCGAGAGTATACCAAAATATTATCAATGAACACAATCACAAAATAGTCTAAGAATGGCTTGAATACCCTGTTCATGAGGTCTATAAATATTGCAGGTACATTAGTCAGTCCAAAAGACATCACTAAAAATTCAAAATGTCCATACCTGGTTTGAAAACCTGTCTTAGTGATATTTTCAGCCTTGATTCTCAGCTGATGGTAACCCGATTTCAAGTTAATTTTAGAAAAGTGAGTAGCACCCTGCAACTGATCGAATAGATCATCAATACGAGGAAAACGATATTTATTCTTGACTGTTGCCTTATTCAACTGCCTGCAATCAATACACATTCTCATCATGCCATCTTTCTTTTTCACAAATAGCACAGGTGCACCCCAAGGTAACACACTAGGCCTGATGAATCCCTTATGAAGTAACTCCTGGAGTTGAAATTTTAATTCACTCAACTCAGCAGGATCCATATGATAAGGTGGAATAGAAAGAAGTTGAGTCCCTGGCACTAAGTCAATGTTGAACTCAATTTCTCTCATCAAAGGTAGCTCGAGCAAATCATCTAGAAATACATCAACAAATTCTCGAACAATGGGAACACCGTCAATAGCAATATCTTCTGCTCGAGTATCATGAACAGTAGCAATGAAACCCAAGCACCCATGATTAATCATTCTGTGTGCTTTAACATAAGATATTATTTTTCCTGAGTCACATGAGTTATACCTTTCCACATAAAAGGTATTTCTCTAGGAATATCAAAATGTATAAGCTTAGCATAACAATCAACCAAAGCGCGACATGACACCAACCAATCCATACCTATAATCACATCAAAGTCAGTCATTGGCAACACAAATAGATCAACTATAGTGTCCTACCCTAAACAGATATCACACAATATCTATAGACTCTATCTACTGCTAAGGTCTCCCCACCGCATTCATAACAATAAATGGCACAACAAGAGTCTGAGTCCTTCTTTCTAAGAATAAAGTGAAAGATGGAGACACATACGAGTATGTAGAACCAGGATAAATAAGAAAATATGCTTCATGAGAATTTACAGTGATAATACCTTTGACTACTGTATTAGATGCCTCTGTGTCCTATCTAGCCATAGCAAAGAATCTTGGTGGTCCACCTGTTATCTGAGAACCTTGAGCACCCTGTTGGCCCTGTCCACGAGTACCCAATGGAGTGATCCTAGATGACTGAGTGTAAGCATAAGTACCTGTAGCATCTCTTTGCACCTGAGAAGTTGCTTGACTAGACCCAGAATCTTCCTTAGGATAAAACTTAGCAATGTGCCCTCTCTCACCACAAGTATAACAAGGAACACCAACTCCAAAACAATGTACAGTATGATTCCTGTCATAATTAGAACATTTCAAATGCTGCTCAGACTAAAAAAAAATCATTACCCTTCATCTGTGTCTGCTGCTGCTGACCTTGTCTGGCTGGATAACTATTCCTCGAAGATTGGCCCATTAACTCTGACTACGTAGGCCTAGACTATCCACAATCAAACCCATTCTTGCTCTCATACTGAGCAGCACTAAACCCACCTGAGTTACATGCCTTCTTATTTTCTCGATTAATTTTTTCCATCTCATAATAGGACTCAGAATGAAGAGTAGTGTCAAACACCTCAGAATAGGACCCATTACGCACATCGTGTATCACTGGACCATGATAATGAGCCTCAAGTCCATCTACAAATCATTTACTTTCTCCCTCTGATCTGCAACTAAAGATGGAACATACCTGGACAACTCAATAAACTTAGCTTCGTACTCAGTGACTATCATGGATCCCTATCGTAACTCATTAAACTGGCATCTCATGTCAACTTATTTCCTCAAGGGAATAAATTTGTCCAAGAGCATAGCTGAAAACTCTGACCAAGTGATCTGTGGTAGCCCTGCTTGTCTGCCCCTCAAAACGAAAGTCCACCATGCCTCGGGAGACCCTGAGAATAAAAAAGTGGTAAATTCTACACCATGAGTCTCCTTTAGTCCCAAAGTAGTCAGTATCCTCTCACAGCAATCTAAAAACTTTTAAGGCTCAACAAAAGATGGTGTAGCATCAAACTCCGGTGGCTTAAGATCCATGAAATTCTTAAGATCCTTGGGTTGCCCTATATCTGCAATCGAATGATCAATTAGTAGAGGTGCCTGAGAGGTTGCAACATTCAACTGAACTTGTGCCTGCGTCTGCAAAGTAACCTGAGGAGCTGGAGTTCGACCCTGATTAGACACCAATGCCTCCAATATATTCAACATTCTAACCACAACATCGGCAGGCAATGTAATAGTAGGTACAGCAACAGGTGCTACAGCTGGAGTATCATGATCAACCTGGTCTTGTACTCGCTCAGGAGCCGCAACTTGGGGATGGCGCCCACTCCAAACTCCATGTTGAGTATTAGTTTGTGCCCTAGTTTGAGGCATGGTCGGATGTGACCCAACTCGACCACCACCACGGGTAGGATCTTGTCCAGGACCAAGTCCAACAGGTGCATTAGATCGACCAACAGAGGAAGAACCACGTCTCTTAACCATCTGCGAAATAATATTTAAAGGTTTGACTAAATTCAACTCAATGCACAAACACTGAATAAAAAAATGGAAACTTTATAAATTTTTCGTAGCCTCAAGATCTGTATGGGCGCCTACATACCCCTGAACAAGAATCTACTAAATACTGCTCGACGACACGGGACCAAAAGCCTAGGCTCTGATACCAACTTTGTCACATCCCAACTACCTCATGGCCGTGTCTGGCTCCTACTAACAACACTTGTCGGGAGAACCAATTTTCCATATGTTCACAATGTATACAACACTGAGATAAAAATGAGTGCAACTTTAAATGCACGAAATAATCATTAAACGTAAAGTAATTGTCCAACAAGATATCGCATAACGATTTACAGAAACAACAGTAGTTTAGGAAACAAATCGCTAACCCAAACCCCACACTAGACCATGGAGCATCTAAACAAAGTTACATGAGTTCAACTTTCGGGCATGCAAGCCCAACAAAAAGAAATATAAGCAAAAAATAACTAAAGCTGGATGAAAGCCTCCACGAACAATGTTAAGGCTCACCTTACTTATAGAATCGACACGTAATAACCATTTGTCACAAGTCTCTCTCTCTCTGCAATTGTATTTCCAAGTATGCAAGTAAGGAGTGAGCTATATAAATATAACCCAGTAAGATCCTCGACCCGCTACTTTAATACCCCTCGAACAAGTGTTAGAAAAAATAAGGTACAAAAAAATACAAAAACAATATGTACATAATATCTCTCATAAGGTAATGTTAATAAGATCGAAAAGAAAGTTCAAAAAATACCACTCTACATCTCAACTCAATTCACTCTCACGACTTGTCATAAACGGTAGTGAAGTTGATCGGCCTGGCACCTCGATAAGTCCATGGAAACATATACAATGCCCTAAAAGTCTACTACAGCAACATGTACAAGCCCCTAACATATTACGGTAGCATAAGTAATGTCCCTAATATATTACGACAGCTATGTACGCCCTTAGTGACTATAACGGCAGTGAAGAAAATATATTCAACGCCCCAACCTCACCTCATATTTCACCTTTAAATGATTCTCGATAAACTTCACAAAATAAATATCCACAGCTAGTTAAAGGCAACAAATTATACCAGGTTCACGCTTGTCCCAACACATGGACTAGGCAGATAAAATATAATTTTTATCAAACAAATATCAAAGCTTAAAGTCTCACTTACCTCACTAAAGACAAGTTCCACAACTTCACTGTGCATAGAACATCGACCAAATAGCCTTCAATGGCTTCAATCTATGCAAAAATATTAAATAACGATCTCAATTATATTAGTCGGGATCAAATCCAAATATCCTTATTGTTCAAGGTTAAAGCTAAACCTTAATATCTCATATCATTATCCATAAAATAAGGATAATCTAATAAGGGAGGCTGCCAAAATAGGAATATTAAAATATTGGCCAGTAATTTCATTACCCTTAATCAACATATGCAGAAGAATTGAAACAACAATAACAATAGCAATTCACACTCTGCTTAGTCAAACCATTACTCACTATTAATCAAGCCCATTAATAACTATTAATCAATAGTCAATTGAAATAGCAACTATGCAGAACTCTGGTTACTGCTCCTTTTTTATTTTATTTTTTTCAAATTCCTATTCAACATTAACCAATATTAATCTCTCCACTTTAGTGGCAGATAACTATCCATTGCATCTCCAATATTGAATGATCAACTGATTAGTAGAAAGAAATATCATCTTTTATTACACAGATCAGACATAATATGTGGATATACCACCATAAAGAATTTGTGAGACCATTACCTTAAGGCTAAAATCACTCCAAATAGCAACAACAATATTCGGTAAGTCACCAAAAATAACCCAGCACGTAACTTTTCTTTTATCACAACAGTTAAGGGGTCAATTGCCCTAATATACTACTCCTCATCCATTTCTTTCTTGTAGTCGTGAAACTGATATAAGGGAGTGGATGGTGCCCACTCTTATTAAATCCTCTTAATTAATAATAATAATAATAATAATAATAATAGGACAAATTATTCATTTATCCCTCCTTAAAAAGTTCGAGTTATTACAAACAAGTAGTAACAAAAGGAGCTCCAAGCGTATTCAGTAACAATGGCGAATGACTGGCATCAACTATATGCCAAAATAGTAGCAAATATTTCACTACCAATTGATGAATTGCATGTAATTTTCAAAGATTCAAAGCCCACCAAAGATTACTTCCCTAAAATTAGTTGCCTTAAGCTAGATAATATCAGTGAAAACATACTACACTTTTTCCCCTAAATTTCAAAATTACATTTTCAAAATTAGTGAGCTGAAGATAGATAGATAGAAATTGCTCAAAACTTGCAACAAATTTTGATAAAGAAGTATCAAGGTTTGAGTTGGCGGGTGATTATTACCATTGATGACCTGCATGTTGGAAAATCATAAAGCCATGAGTTTAAATTAAATAGTAACCGACAACAACTATTCATAGGCAAAATTAACGGATAAATCGATAACAAGCCGATAAAGAGAAGGAAAAGGACATGAAAAAAACATAGAAATTTGTACTGAAAATGAATAAAAGATGGTGGAAGAACAAGCAAACATGAAATACCAGTGGTTGGAAAACAAAGAAATAGAAATTAAAGCTGGAGAAGAAGGAAGTATCTGAGAATCATGGATGTCGGAAGAAAGCGGAGAAAATTGAAATTAGATCCTCTATATGAAAAAAAAATGATAGAAGGTGTTAAAACGTATTTTCTTCCCTCTAAGACACGTGGATACATAATTACTTTTACAAACAGGTGTAATGCTGAAATACGGATGTGCTAGACAATCATGAAAAGACATAAATATCCTCGACTCTAAATTTATAGACATAAAATACACATGTTGAAATTAAGGCTCTTCTAATTTATAGACATAAAACACACAGGTTGAAATTAAGGCTCTTCTAATATAGTAGTAATAACGTATATCCTACCACCAAAGAATGTGGTACGACGGATGGGACTGCTCTACCCTTAATCAGAGGTCTCGGCTTTGAGCCCTGGATATAAAAAAATCTTTGGTAGGGATTGCTTTCTCCGAATGGACCCTACGTGACGCGCATCCAAATTAGTCAAGCTCTAATGCGAGTACTGGACACCGGATGAACGTTATTATAGAACTAGCAGTTCCAATTCGCTCATTGGTATTCATAGCAGATGGAGAGAAGATTAATATCTCAAAATATCACTCAATTTTGGAAATATATCTAGTAAAGTCATTGAACTTTGTTTTATATCAATAAAATTACTGAACTTTGACTTTTGTATCAATAAAATCACTCAACTAAATTTGTCATTAATAAAAATTAACATGAAAAAATAGTTTAACTTATTTTTTTATACCATATAAACATGAACCTAGCAAATAAATAAGATTAAGGAAAACTCATTAACGAGTTCTTACGCGCCAACCTAATTAGTGAACAAAATATTATGGTATTCTGTATAATATTATGTCTTGAACTCTTGATTTGGTGAATAAAACGAAAAACTTTGTTAGTGAAACAAATATTATGGTATTATTGTATATTTCATATCCTAAGAACTATTGGTCATTTAAAACATTAAGGTTTTTGAAACTGAATATGTATATTTATATCAATAATTAGAAAAAAATAATTATTGACATGTCCACCACAATCCGATTACAATGATCTATATCTATATTATTATAAAAGTAATAGGTCTTAATTCAAAAAATTAAATTACTTAGGTACTCTTTTTTAAAAATAATTACTCTACTTAAAAATATTTTTTAAAAAAACATAAAATTAACTAACCTACTTTTATTTTACTAGAGGAGAAAAACTAAACACTCGTCCTTACCAAAGTTAATGTAGTTTAATAATAATATTTGGATCTTAATTTTAACTAATTGGTAATTCCTCTGTTCACTTTTACTTGTCACATTTTGACTTGACACTCCCATTAAGAATACAATCATTGACATGACTATTTACGTGTCACGACCCAAAAACGAGGGTCATGATGACACTTGTCGTGGCGTACCTTGACAAGTAAGTCTATCACTGAAACTGATACACAAAGGAAAAAATAAAAGATAGAAATACCCAAGGTAAGACTTTTAGAACGAAGTCAAACCATACAAGTAATCATAACAATGCAAAAAGAGTTTATCCAATATATCAATCATATCCAAAACCAGGTGTCAATAGTGTAAGAACTACTAATACAATTTAGGAGTCAAATACATCAGAAAAATTACCACAAAAGAATAATATTTATCTCCGAATACTAATAAAGACATAACTACTATAGAAAGATAGAGGAGAACTTCGGACACATGAATGTCCAACCGCTACCTTGGAAGCTCGAACAATAGCTCGAGTCAAGCAAGCTGAGGCATGCTCGAGCTGGGACCTGCACCGAAAGAGCATAGTAGGAATGAGTACGGTCCACTTGTACTCAGTAGGTATCATAGGACGACCAAGCAAAGTATTAAATAAAGAATACAAAATATACACTAAGAGCACGTCACCTGCAATCAGAAAATGTCCCTTAACGGTAGTCCATACCGCTTGCACCAACACTTCTAATATATCACATATATTGCAACATCACAACAAGATAGAACACAAGTATGGATTATATCACATATAAATAGAATAAGGGGAACATGCATATACAAAATCATCAAATACAAGTAAAAGAAGATAAGACAATTACATAAATAACAAGTCAATAAGGCAATACAACATAATATAAACACAATAAAGTAAGTTCAATGTATATGATGATAATGATGATGCACGAGGTTGTTGCACAACCTCCGGGATCATTGCACAATCCTTGTATATACCTACGGAGGCACTCCTTCCAATGCAGGACCAATGAGGGGTTCGTCAACTTGTATACAATCCATATATCGCATATCTCCTTTATGGCACATTCCTCGAAAAGGGTTTTATAAGGTGTTCCAATATCTCCTCCCTTGCATATCCCTCGGGGAGGGTTTTTTAAAAAGGTGTTGCTAGTGTTACTCAGGTGTTGCCACGATGGTACCAATATTTCATGAATCATGAGGATGTAATGCTCACAACCAATCGCAATGAGTATTTTCACAACCAACCACATCATATATTTCTACAACCAACCACAATGATATATTTTCACAATCACGTGAGCCAATATCCACTCATTATTTTCATTTCATCCATGATTTCCACATGTCTCATATGCCAATAAAGTATGAATATAATCACAATACACCAATGACACCACATTAAGCATTGTAACAACACAATATAATTATTCACATGTATTCAAGGCTATCAGTAGCACATAGGACCCCACACGGTCACACATATCACATAATATCTCAATTTTGACAATTACAGTACATATAGTCTCCCACATGGGCACAATACATAGATAACCATTTTTCATGATTAGTTCTCACTGTTAACATGCATTTTGTATTATCATTACTACTAAGTCCAATCTGAAAGAGTTAAGCCACAGCCTACTTCAAAGCCGAAATCGCTCTGCTACACTTCGTATCTACGACCTTACTTTCCACAAATGATTTTGAACTCTACTAAACAAATCAAATATAGAATCTATGCATCAAAACAAAATCAATGACACCTATATTGACTACTTTTGATTCTGGGTCAAAACGAACAGTCAAAATGATTTTTCAAAAAGAAGGAAAAAATTGTAACTTTACTTCAAAAATATATTTCCCATATTTTTAGAACCTACAACTAAAAATTCAAGTCAAATCGAGTCAAAAATGAGATTCAAATTGAAGAAAAATTATTTTTAAGCTTTACCGGGTAAAAATCGTTAAAATCCTGGTTAAAATCAAGAATTAGAGTTGTTTGAAGATTAAATTGATGAAAAAATAGTAATTATAAGATTAAAATATTATTCAAGTGAAAGTAGTGAAATTGGGGTTTAAAATCAAGCCCTAGGATTTTGGGGGGTTTGAGATATTAATCAAGAAATTACTAAGAAAATGGGTGAATTATCACCTTAAATCCATAAAAAATTCAAGAAATAGACGTTAATCTAGCTTCCCAAGATCCCACAACCTTCACTTTTAAGCTCTCACACTATTTTAGGATTTAACTCTCAAAAGGAAAGGTGAAAGAATGAACAAAACGGGCCCAAAAAGGGTTAAAAACTGCTATATTTAATAGAAAAATCTGTGCTATAGCAGATTTTTCAAGTCCAAACGGACTTCGACGGGGTGTCTGGAATTCGTTCGGAGTTTAATATATGCAAATGAACTATACAAACACACTAAATTTGATGTTCCGACTCAATTGTGATATCAGATTTTTGAAAAAATATTATTTTCATAAAGTTGATCATTGAAATTCGAAATCATAATTTTCTAAACCGAGAGTCAAAATGAGATTTAAAACTCGTAAAATCACACTAAATATGTTATCACCCTAAAATTGAGGTTCAGAATCTACTAGCGAAGTCAAATTTTTCATTAGAGGCCGTTTCGACTAAGTGTGGATTCCATACCCATATTTTCAATTAACTTTTCGACCAATAGGTTGAAATGAGCTCAGGTGCACCGGGATCTGAACCAAAGGTCTACCCAGCCTAAAATTGATATGTCAAAGTCGTTGGCGTAGTTCGTTCAGTCATCCATCGCACGAATCAAAAGATATCCACATAAATTTAAAATAAGGCTCTCGAGACTATCAAAAATCAAAATATTATATAAATAGTACCAAAATGCACCAGGAACTGCGCCAATCACCCCCACACTCCAGAAATACTATAATACAACTACGAGTAGAGGTAAAATAGTCAAATCACACAAAATCATAAATTTTATATATTTCATCAAATTTTCAGGTTGTTACATTATGATGCTACCCGATCCCTACTAATTGAGATTTAGTATTATGTCTTGAAAATAATTTAAATAATAAATAATTAATCTAAAGATAAAATAAAAAATAATTTTTTTCTTAATATGTTAAAAATGACAAGTAAAAATGAAAATTTATTTTTGAAATAAGGGACAATTAAAACAAAGGGATAACTACACGACTTAGCAAACATAGACTCCTAATTATCCTATTTAACCAAAGTTTCAATCAATTCCAATTCATGGCCTGTCTTGTCAAATTAAATACAATCAATAACCTCTCTCCTTTATTTTCTCTCTTTCTCTATCTTCTATTTCTTTTTTTTTTCTTTTCATTTTTTTGTTGTCTCTTTCTTTTTTCTGTTTTTATTTTTTTCTTTTTATCATACTATATATATTTTTTAAATAAATTTATTATTTGTAGTTGATAGTTTTACCATGAATATGTACAATTTATCATTTGTATTTATATATAAAGAAGTATATGGATTAATTGTATTTGCTTGAGTCTAAAATATATAAATATGCAATGTGTCATTCTATGCAAATGTATCATTAGTATTTGTATTTCAAATTTATCATTTGTATTTGTATATAAACAAGTATCATTTTGCATTCGTATGGTTCAAGTTGTATAAACATGTATCATCTGATACAAATGTAACATTTGTATAATTTATCATTTTTATTTGTGTTGTTCAATTTGTATCAATAAAATATAATTTGCATCAATGAACATAAATACAAGTGTTCCTAGAAATAATAATAACAATCCTTTTCAATTCTTTAAAAATACAAATGATGTTGTCAACTATAAATTCAAATACAAACAAATAAAATTACAAATACAAATATAACATGCGGTCAAATTACAAATACATATACAAAATAGTTCTTCACAAATTCAAGTGCATCGAAGAAAATAAAATACAAATACAAATACAAACAAGATAATTTTATGCATGGGAACTATAAAATACAAATACAAGTGTGAACTATAAAATACAAATAAAAATATAATTTTATCAACGAATACAAAAATATAAATGATGGTGTGAATACAAATACGATAAGCATTTGTGGTATTTTCGTTGTCATTCATGACTTGTGCTTGAGTAGGCATATTTTTTTAAAATATAAAATATAACAGAAAGACGAGAAAAAATATAAATAAGAAAATCAAAAAGAAAAAAATTAAAAATAAATAAAAAGAAAGAGAAATGAAAACTAGAGATACGAGAGAGAGAAAAAAGAAAAAAATGAAAAGAAAGAAATAAAAAAATTAAAATAGGGAAAAAACAAAAATAGAAAAAAGGAGAAAAAGGGGAAACATAAAAAGAAATATAAAAAAAGAAAAAAGAAAGAAAAAAGAAAAATAGAAGTTAGAGATAGAAGAAACAAAAAAAAGAATTGAAAAGTAAAAAAGAAAATGAAAATAGAAAAAAATCTAAAAGTAAAAAAATATATATAAAAAAGAAAAAACAAAAAAAAATGGTGGTGAATACAAATACACTGCGTGGTTATGATATTTCGTCGCCATCCATGGCTTGTATTTTGATATAGTTATATCTATACAAAAAAAGGCTTAAGTCATTGCCAGACACCTAAATTTATCCCGAAAATTCACTTAGACCCCTCAACTAAGGCATGTACCTATCAGGCCCCTAACCCACCCAAAGTTTGATCCAATTGGACATTTTTTGTCCAATCAGCTAAAAGCTCAAGTGTGTGTAATACACACGCGATGATGTGCCAAAAAGGGCTAATTAGAAGATGACACATGGCATTGTGGGTCCACTAATTATTAAAAATTAATTATAGACCTCTTTTAAAAATAAAAATAAAATGGGGTCCCCTTCAACATCCCCCACCCCACCTGCTCTTTCATCTTTTCTCCATTTTTCTTGTCATCTTCTTCTCCATCTTTTATTTTTTTAGGCAAAATAGCTCAGTGAAACCCTGTACTAGATCGATTTTGTAAATTGGACACTTCTACTTATATGTTTGTCATCTGGACCCCTGAACCCACAAAAAAATAATATTTTAAACACTTTTTTGGTAAGTGTAAGACACTCTCGCCACGTCAGTTTTCACATCATTTTAAATAATATATTAAATTCCACATCATTTTTAAAATACCACATAACAATTTATAAAAAATAAAAAATTTAAATTAAAAATTAAAAAAAAAATGATAGTGGTTGATCTTCTTCATCTTCTCTCCCCCTCCATCTCTCCACTCTCTCTTCTCCATTACCAACAGAACCAAAATTCACAATTCAATCAATTTTCACAAACACAATTGTATCAAGAAAGCATAAAAACACAATCAGCTACAAAGTTAAAAAAATTTAGTTATTTATAGTGACTCATATCTCACTTCCTTCAACCAACAATCCCTCTCTCTTTTTTCATTTTTATTTATATTTTTCGTATCAATTTTTTAGTATGTGTATAATATTGTTGTTGTGTATTATAGTTACTGTGGATAACTGATGGGTTGTTCTTTCGTTTATGGAGAATTAGTATTCATGGAGGTGGAGGAAAATCAAAGGAGATGGGTGGTGGGCGTGGTGTTTACAGTTGTTTATAGTAAAAATTGTAGTGGAGTGTTAATGGATATGGGTGTTATGGGGTGATTTAATGGAGGAATTTACCTGAGTTTTTGTGTTGTATGTGGGATTTCCAAGATTGGATCAATATCCTTCCAAATAGAAGTTCAAGATCACCTCCATGGTGTTGCTCATTACTGATGTGTATTTTTTGTGGTCTTTGCTGCTTAGTATATATATATATATATATATATGTAAGAGTGAAAAAGATACAATCTTTGATAACCCCTTTTGCTTAATTCATGCCCAAAATTTTCAATCAAAAGTAAGAAAATGGAAAATTTAGACACCTTTTGATCAATTTGGACGAGATAGTGGTGGACGGGGACGATGGTGGACGGGGACGGTGGTGGACGAGGTAGTGTTGGACGGAAACGGTGGTGGTGGACGGGGACGACTGACCACTATGTGTGGAAGTGGAAGAAGGGGGGTTGTAGAGAAGAGGGGGGTTGTAGGGAAGAAGGCTGACTGCCCTCCTTTCTTTCTTTTTTTTTTTTTTAATTTTAATATTACTTTTTTTAAAAAATAAAAATAAATTATTTTAATGTAAAATTGATTAAAAAAAAAAAATGACCCCCACTCGCACCCCAAGCGGGTGATTACACTCTTCTTGTCCTAGTTAGCATTTTAATGTCACATAGGTAAAGTCAACTGTCAAAGGGTTTAAAATATAGTTTTTAGTGGGTTTAGGGGTTCAGATGACGAACATGTAAGTAGAAGTGCCCAACTTACTAAACCGACCTAGTACAGGAATTCATTGAGTCATTTTGCCTTTTTTTTTAATATCTGATTTGAGAATCAATAATCAAAAGAAAAAGAAAAGAACGTTTTCCACTACCTCCCCCTGCCCCCTCTTAACATCCTCTTCTCCGTTTCTGTAAAAAAAAAAAAAAATCAACATTTTTTTAGAAATTTTATTTCTTTAGCAATCTAATTCATATTTATTACTATTTTTCTTCTTCTTGTGTTATGGGTTTCTTAAAATTTGAATTCTTTAATAATATCAATAAAGTAATCTCAGATTCATATCAAATTAGCCGAAAAAAAAGGAATTTCTCCGGAATCAAGTTTACTCTGCAAAAACATATCAAGTTTGCAAAGAGAAATGTATTAATATGCTAAAGTTCATAACTTTCACTGATTTTTTTTTAATTGAAAATTGTTAATTGTATTAATAAGATTGTTAAGAATTTAAAAAGGAAAAAAAATAGAGATGAAGAAGAAGATGATGAAGAAGATGGCTAGGGGTTTGGGGAGGGGGGGGGCGAAGGAGGGGGGTGATTTTTTTTTTAAAAAAATAAAATAAAATTTGTTATTATTAGAAATGTATTAAATAAATTGAAATGTGACTTTTTTTTTAAAAAAAAAAATACTATTTGAGACTCTATTCACGTGCCCAAGGAGAGTGTGTTACACTCTACTTGCCAAATCAGTATTTTGCGCCTAATATGTACCAATTTTAGCACTTTAGGGGCCTGATCGGTACAGGCCTTAGTTGAGGGGTCTAAGTGAATTTTCGGGACAAATTTAGGTGTCCGGCAATGACTTAAGCAAAAAAAAATAAAATATAAAATATAATTAATGTATTTAAGTTTTATATAAATACAGAAGACTGAGTAAAATTGAATCCACATTAGCACCAAGGTGTTGCTGTCTAACTAAAAAAGTAAACACTTGAGCTTGAGAAGCTTTTGGTTCAGCTTTTTAATAAATCTGTGAATCTAGAAATTTATTTCAGCTAATTGAACCTTCTTGAACTATTTCTTTTGAAGTACAACGGCTATGGATTAAATACAACAGCTGTGTATTGTAATATTGCAAACTGCGGCTATGAAGACCGAGTTTTGTGCTAAAGTATGGTTGTTTATGAAAGTCTCCAAAAAATTAATGGGGGGAGTATTACTTATTTGCTTTCCATTGTCTTCTATTTACAAAGTTCACATTGATTTCAAAAATTAGAATCGACCTTGGCTCCATGGAATTTCAAGCCTTCCATAATGCAGGTACGCTAATAAATATTTTTGTTCCCAATTACTCATAGAATGAATACAAGATCTATATCAAATTAGGATATCAATGGCTATGTCCTTTTCTGTTTGTTTGGCAGAAAAATACTATAAAAAAAGGAAAATCTTTAATGAGTTTTCTTTAATTTTATTTATTTGTTGGGTTCATATTTGCATAACATAAAAAAAAATTATTTTGTCATGTAAATTTTTTAATGATAAATTTAATTGAGTGCTTTTATTGATACAAAGGCCTAAAAGTTGAGTGATTTTATTGATACATAATAAAGTACAATGATTCTACTAGATAAATTTACAAATTTAAGTGACCTTTCAAGATATTAACTCTAGATAACCTGATGTGGACAGCAGTAGCTCAACCAAAACATTGGTTTGTACTTTGGTTAGTTGCGCAGAGGAGGTTGCTTACTCGATCCAGACTAAGACACTTGAATATACCAGTTGACACTGATGAATGTTTCTTATGCGACATGAAGGCTACAGAAACATCCCTGCATCTTTTGAAGATTGTATTTGGACCAAAAAGTTGAGAACTGACCTGTCAACTTAGCTGGACATACCACTTCAAGCCAGGGAGGTGAAAATTATGCTAGAGAGAACTAAAATGAAGCACTGGAAGCAGTTCAAAAAGGAGGTTGTGGCAGCTGCTTGGGAAGCAATTGTTTACTACTTTTGGAAGAGGCGAGAAACTGGACTCTTTTCAAGTATCGGAGACAGTTTTGTTACTAGCTATGAAGGATATTGTAGAACGACTAGATCTATTAAAGTCTAGTAGGAGAGCTCGTAGTTGTTGGAGTTTGATCAATAGGTGACTTTGTAACTAGTTTGCACTGGAGGCCTAATTTTCTCTCATAACAACCTTCCCAGAAGGTGTATTTTGCAACTTGAATGCTTCCGAATATGCAACACCGCTCTTCATGCCTTGTGCAATGATCAATATATAACCTCATTAGCAGTAAAAGATTTTGGCTATTGTTAGTTGTAACATTCACATACTAAAACAAAACAAATATTTCAAGATATTGGTATGCTTATCTTAGGGGTAGAGGTAGGTCGAAAAAATATTGGAGGAAGGTGATTAGGCATGATATGGAGCAGTTACAGTTTACGGCGGAGACATGATCCTGGATAGGAAGATGTGGAGGATGCGGATTAGGGTAGAGGGTTAGGGGGTGGGAGTGAGTGGTAACAATAGGGGCGTTCTTTATTTGTGTCTAAAGTTTCTTGTTTGTGGGTTGAGTGTTGTCTATAGTTTCGGATATATAGTTTATAGTAGTATCTTGCGGCTCTAGTATTATCTTGTGGCTAGCATTGTTAGTTTATTTTGCCTATACAAGTTTATATGCATTTATGTTTTGGGTTTGCTATACTGTTATTGGTTCTAAGTTGGGGGTCTATCGGAAACAACTTCTCTACTTCACTTGAGATAGTGGTATAATCTGCGTACACTCTACCCTCTCCAAACCTCAGTAGGTGAGAATACACTGAATATGTTGTTGTTGTATTGGTATGCTCATCTTAATGAAAGCAATTGATATATACTATCACCAGTGGCATACCAGAATTCAGTGTCACCTTAGAGAGGTAAATAAGAGAGCAAAGACGACAATTCTAAAAGGTTGCATCTTTTGTTACACCTATCAATACTCAACAAATCATTGGTAACGACTCAATACACCAAAGTATCTCTAGTTTGTAAGATGAAGGAATAATATTTATTCATAATAAATTATTCACGAGATAATTAATTTTACGAAAAGGGCCTAAAATGTCCTTCTTGTTTATCTATTAGGCTTAAAATATTCTTTCCGTCTACCTATTGAGGCTATTTTACCCTTTTATTTAAGAAATAAATTATATAATACCACAACTTATTTTTATTACACTACATAAAATCCTTATCATTTTTATTAATATTAACCAAATAAATAGTGCACAATATCAATTTTTCATCATTCTAAATTGATCTCATAAATAAAAAGAAAACAACATAAATAGTCATTTTAAAAAAATTATTATATTTTAGCCGTATTAGTTGGTTGTCAGATATAACATATAAAATATTTACTTTTTTATAACAGATTCTAATATATAGAAAAATAGTTATATATTAAATTCTCATATTTCTTATTTATTGCCTATTTTTATGGAAGCCTTTCTTCATTCATTTTTTATATACTATATCAAAATTTTTATATTTCTCATTTTTATTGTCTGCTTTCACGATGCCTCCACAAAAATATATGGTATATTTATACCATAAAAATTTATGGTATATTTCTATATTATATTTATATCATAAAAATACATGGTATATTTATACCAGAAAAATTATATTTATACCATATAAATTATATTTGTACCATAAATATACATGGTTTATTTTAGATATAAAAAATATATACCATGTAATATTGAAAATATACATTTATATTTAATAAATAATTTTTAAACAAGAAAAGTACTTCCGGCATAACGAGATATACCATGAATATTTATCCCATAAATTATATCAAAAATATAATAATAATCTGACTTTGACATAAATTATATTTATACAATA
This sequence comes from Capsicum annuum, assembly GCF_002878395.1. NCBI lineage: Eukaryota > Viridiplantae > Streptophyta > Magnoliopsida > Solanales > Solanaceae > Capsicum > Capsicum annuum. Next base: position 66,207,848 of record NC_061116.1, on the reverse strand, counting down.
CAAATACATGGTATATCTGTACTTCCAACATAATGATTTTTATAACATAGATATTTGTCCATAAAAAATTATGATTAACCCATTACATTAGAATTAAAAATATACGATAATAAAATAATACTAGATAATTAACATACATGAAAACAAAACGAAACATACACAAACAAATAATGAAATACTAAATTTATTTTAAAATATTTGAATTTTGAATATAAGAGAGAGATTTGAAAACAGAGATTATCTTTTCCACTTTTAATTTGAAGATTGAAATATCTCTTGGTGAATTGATAATTAGTTATAGCATTAACTTAGAAATTATAATTATATTTTAAATTTTTTTTCAATGACTATATATGTAAAAGAAACTTTTATTTTGGTAATATTAAAAAATTACTATTATTTATCTAATTAAATTTTAAGAATGGTTTTTTCATGTAATTTACCTAAATAAAATGGCAAAATAGGCCGAATAGGTAGACGGGAAGGGCATCTTAGGCCTAATAGGTAGGTGAGAAGGGTATTTTAGGCCCAATAGATAGACGAAAAGGGCATTTTAGGCTCAATAGAAAGACGGAGGACATTTTTATACCATTTTACATAGTTAAAGGCCATTTTAGGCCCAATAGGTAGACAGAAAGGGCATTTTAGGCACAATAGATAGACGGAGGACATTTTTATATTATTTTACATAGTTGAAGGGCATTTTAGGCCCTTTTTTCATTAATTTTAAAATACATCTTTATTTAAAACACTAGTTAATTATTTTGGCCTCTCATCATTAATTCTTTTACAAAAGGCAACAAAATGTATCATATTAGTGTTAGGATATACTATTAACCATGTGGTTTATGTTATAGTATTATATTTTCATTCATGTAAAGATATATTATTTTATTTCATAAAATTTTTATTTGAATATATCATTGTGTTAACATGTGTGTCCTTTACTTATATAATTGACAATTTTGTGTATGGAATATTTTAACTCATGCACGGAAGATTAAAATTTTAGTTCTTCTAAGTAATAAATTAATATTCACAATCAAAGATGAGGTAGGACAACCATCTTGATGATTATAGCACAAGATTAAATATAATTTGATCTTAATCATGGGAGTGGTAATATTCCAACTTCTTGTGCTAGTACATTTCGTATGTATTGAACGGGGTAATTAGAGATGTTTGTTTATATTCCGGATATTAATAAACAACTTCTCAAGTCCATTACATGTGCTTATACTCTTAATTTTGATATAATTATTATGATCTATGCGGTTTGATTTATTGTTTTAATCTATTAAAAAGTGAGACTCTTTTATAAGTCAATATATTCCTAAAAGGTTGGATAATGAAAAATCACTAAGTGAAATAATAATTAGTTGATAGAACCATGTCTAGAATTTGAGATAGAAGACACCTCTTTATCGTTTCTTATAAGTTTAAACGTGAAAAATCGGCAGGTGAATTTTATATCCGTCATTTGAAATAAGTTAAGCATTATAAATAAAGAATTAAATTAATTAATTAGTTAAATTTTTTAGAGGATTTAATTTAATTGATTCATGCATGTAATTCTAACATAGGGAGTTATATAAGATGGAATGAGATTTTGAAATTAAATCGAGGAGTGCTTTTATAGATTTTTAGTGGAATAATTTATAATTTATTATGATATGGTAATTCATTCATTTGAGAATTAATATCATAATTGGAATCCTCACTTAATAAATTTGTGGTTCACACTATACTTGATTAACTAATCAATTTTGAAAAACAAAAAGAATCTTACTAGAAGAAGTAATGTTATTTACTGATCTTCTATAAAGAAAAGAAAAATTTCAGACTTTAAAAAATAAATACAAAAAATATTTTTATGAGCAAAAACATTTTTGCTCATTAATAGAATATTAAGAGTAGAAAATATTTTTTTACTCTTAAAAGGGCAAAAATATTTTTTACCTTTTCTTCTCCCTTATTCACTAGAGAACAAGGATAAATAAGAGATTGTGTTCAGAATAAAATTTTCTTTTTTCCAATTCAAAAACTACTTGCCCACACATGGTTGATAATCAAAGTTAGTCAGGAAATAGCAAAAGACAGCAGACCTGGCAAACAAGTCATTGAACGAGTTGTGTGAGAGTTTAAATAGGTTAGTAGCTTTTCAATATCAGTTCAGTTTATGTTATCTAGTTTATATGTAAGTAAAATTGATCCTTGTTAATTACTTCCGCTTTGCATGTTCTAAAAATTTCTATCACTAGTCTTCTTACATATGCTAGATAATGTAAAGAAAATTACATGATTTGTTGTATATGTTTTAGATAATCATTGTATAAAGCATGTTGTTGATATTTTTTATCATGTTTTTGATAATATTAATGATTTTCAGAATCTAAGTTTATTATCCAGAAAACAGAAAATGAATTTTACATGTTTTGCTTAGTTTTGTGAAAATTATTTTTTTTTAATTAAGGGTAAAACTATGATAAATTTTGACTAAGCCCAACCATATTCGTTACTCACATACTCCAACGAGCAGTGTGGTGGCAGGGCAAAACCACCTGGGCAGTTCGTTTCACCCTCGCAAATCATTTTGCCAGTAAACGCCTAAATAGGTTTTTTGAATTGAAGGAAAAACTATAAAGTTTTTAAAATTACCCAACAACCTTCGTTACTTGTATAACTTAACAAGTAGTGTAGTTGTAAGGCCAAGCAATGCGTGCAGCCCTACTGACCCTTGCAAACAACCCGATTGATAATTGCCAATTTGGTTGGTATTAGAGTTTTTTCAATTTTTAACGAACTCCAAATGACCTGAAACTTGATAAGTTTATCAAAAATGACCCACTGAGAAATACATACTGCTGTATTGTGATCTAGGCCCCTTTTTGGCCATTTAGGGTTGTTTTGATGGGTTTTGGGGTATTTTTGTATTTTCCAAAAAATTAAAAATTCTGAGAAAATTAATTTTTGAAAATCAGTGGTGATAGGGATCATTCCTTATGATTTTCAGTGGTTAGTTACAGTAAATAATATAAGTTTACATGTTGACATAGGTCATCTTCCCCATCAGATAAACTTGTATAGTGTATTACTGTTTTTTAGTTTCTTATTTTTTGATGACTAGTATTAACTTTTCAACCATGTTACATGTTAGTTAAATGGTACAGAGACTTATGAATGATGATACTTATCGAACTTAATTCAACAGTTTACTCTCTAACTGAGTTAGTTCTGTTTTATTTAAGAGATAATACACCTAACTTTGCATATATGTTTTCTTAAATGGTTAAGTTTCCTTATTGATTCTAACTATTTATGTGCATGGTTATGTGTGTGATGTGTTTTTAAAGAATTTTATTATTCTATAGCATGTCTAATGATTTGTTTTAGTTATATACAAGATTAATCATGGCTTCATTCAATCCCTTAACTTCTATTCTGAATCAAAATAAATTAGAAAGTCCAAACTACGTTGACTGAAAATTAAATTTGGATATTGTTCTTACTACTAAGGGTTTTAAATTTGTGTTGGTTGATAAATATCTTGTTTAGCAGGATGAACCCACTGATGATGAGACTAAAGCCTACGATAAGTTGGTTAAGGCTAACTAGATGGAAAGATGCTACATTCTTGCCTCCATACCAAATGTGTTGCAGCATCAACATTAGTCCATGACAACTATTTACGATATGCTCGAATATCTCAAAGAGATGTTCGGTGAGAAAAATCGTGCTACAAAGCAGACGGCTATGAAAACTCTCTTAAACACAAAAGTGGTTAAAGGAACTTCGGTGAGGGAGTATTCTTAAAATGATGAGTCTGTTGAACAAGCTAGAAATTCTTAGTGCAACTATTGATAAGGAATCTCAGGTTGAGATGGTCGTACAACTCTATCGGACAATTTTCAGCAGTTTCGCTTAAATTATAACATGAATAAGATGTACTTGTTCCTTGTGAAACTACTAAATGAGCTACAAGCGGTAGAATCTATCATTAAGAAACAAGTTCCTCCTGATGCGTTGATGGTTGAAAAACTTTCGTCTTCAACTTCTAAGACGAAAAGAAAAGAAGAAAAAGCCTCGCAAGGTTCCAGGTGCTAATAGTGGCATGGCTACACTTAAGGGCAAGTGCTATCATTGCAAGAAACCTGATCATTATAAGAAACAGTGCCCTAGCAATATAGCTAAGATGCAGAAATAAGGTACTTCTTTTTCATATGTCATTGAAATATTTTTAGAGGTTGTTTCTACCCAATTTTGAGCTACAGATTCGGGAGTCACTAATCATATCTGTACTCCTATGTAGAGTTTCAGGAAAAATGGCACCTAAGTGAAAGTAAACTGAATGTGTTTCAAGCAATTGAGGAACCAGCTCCATCCTTAGCTATAGGAATTATGTCCATTTCGTTTAGTAGTTCTAGAGTTTTGACTTTGAATAATGTTCTTTACATACTTTCTATAAGAAAGAATGTAATTTTAGTTTCAAGAATAATGGATACTGGTTATAATGTTTATTTTGCTAATAATTGTGCAATTATTAAGTTTAATAAGCATTTTATTATTTCTGCTCCTAGAATACATGATCTGTTTATATTTGATGTTTCCCATAATATGCTACAAATAATGAAACTTAATAATGTTGATCCATTACATCAAGGAAAATGTATTTCGAAATTGAGTGAAACATACTCATGGAACTTACGTCATGGTAATATTAACATAGATAGGATCTCACGGTTGTTTTTCTATAAACCTTTGAGTTCATTGAAACTGGAGGCACTTCCAACTTATGAACCTTGTTTAAAAGGTAAAATGACCAAGAAACATTTTTCTTCCAAAGGAAATAGAGCCAATAATAAATTAGAATTAATTCATACTGATTTGTGTTGTCCTATGAATATACAAGAAAGAGGTGGTTTTGAGTATTTTTTGACTTTTACATATGATTACTCAAAATAAGAATATATTTATTTGTTGTACCGTAAATCTGAATGCTTTGAAAAATTCAAAGAATTTTAGATGAAAATGGAAAAGAGACATAGTAAAAAATCCATACATTATGATTTGATCATGGTGGTGAATACTTTTCTACGAAATTCATTAAAAACTTATCAGAATCAGGAATTACATCTTAATATTCTGCTCTGGGAAACTACAACAAAATGGTATGGTAGAACGACGAAATAGAACTCTTATGAAAATGGTTAGATCAAAGTTAAGTTATTCAGATTTTTCATATTCTTATTCAGATTTTTCATATTCTTTTTGGGGTTATTCATTAGAAATAACAAATTATAATCTGAACTTGATTCCTTCAAAATCAGTACCTTTAACTCTATCTAAATTGTGAAGTGAGTGCAAGCCTAGTCTATGACATATTCGGGTTTGGGGTTGTTCAGCACATGTGCTAAAAAGAAAAAATTAATAAATTGAATCTAGGACATTAGTATGCATTTTTATTGGATATCCAATAGGATGAAAAGGTGTTTATTTTATTGTCCTAAGGGATAGAAGGTAATTGTTTCGACAAATGCCAGATTTCTTGAAGAGGATTATTTAATGAACCACGTTTCTAGAAGTAAAATCATTTTACAGGAATTAAGCAATAGAATAATGAATCATAAAACACAAAAACATTTTTTGAAAAACGTTAGGCATATCACTGCATCTATACAGTGGGAGAAATGTCAATAGATAAGAGGTTGCATAAGAGAAAACACTTGACATCACGTTACCTCAAAGTAGTAGGAGTAACATCGAGCAACCTGCAATTTTGGAGAACAATATTTAGGATAATGTCAAGAAACATGCCATTGTGCTGAAAGATTTTCAGGGTGTTCAAAATTTAGTTCTAGGTGTAGCATATCCTGTACTGACAAATCATCATAGTGGTCGAATTATTAGGAAACCTTTACGATTTGTGATTCTGGGAGAATCATATGATAGAATCCCTGAGGAGCCTAACACAGAACCCCTTAATTACACAGAAGCACTATTTGATAAAGATTCTAAAATATAGATTGCTTCTTTGAAATCTGAAATGGAGTCTATGTATTTCAATCAAGTCTGGAAAATTGTAGAACCACCTGCAAGAGTCGAAACTCATTGGCTATAGAAAGATCTATAAGAAAAAGAGAGCCATGGATGAAAAAGTGCAAACTTTTAAAGGCTAGACTTATTGCAAAAGGGTTTACTCAAAAAGAAGTAATTAACTATGAGAAAACTTTTTTGCCGATAGCTATGCTTAAATCCATTAGGATTATCTTATCCATTTCTGCTTATTATTATTATGATATTTGGCAAATGAATGTCAAGACAACTTTTATAAATAAAAGTATTGATAATTGTAAAATATGGCACAACCAGAAGTTTTCATGGAAAGTGGTAATGGACATAAGTTTTTCAAACTTAAGAAATTCATTTATGATTTAAAATAGGCATCTAGGGCATGAAATACTTATTTTGATAATTCGATTAAGACTTTTGGTTTTGACCAATCTGAAAATGAATCATGCGTCTATAAAAAAAGGAATGGAGATAGAGTAGCATTTTTATTCTGTACATAGATGACATCTTGCTCATATGTAATAATATGAGCATGTTGAATTCTGTTAAGGAGTAGTTGTCCTAGCATTTTGATATGAAAGGCTTGGGAGAAGAGGTTCATATCCTTGGGATTAAGCTCATGTGTGATCACAGACAAAGGATATTAGGCTTATCTCAAACACTTTATATTGATAATATTCTTGCAAGGTTAAGCATGCAAAATTTTAAAAAGGGATTCCTTCCTTTTAGACATGAAATTACTCTATCAAAGGATCAGTCGACCAAAACGACAAATGAGTTAGAGAGAATGAATGCAATCCCTTATGCTTCAGCTGTAGAAAACCTCATGTATGCTATGTTGTGTACTAGAACAGATATTTTCTTTTGTGGTTGGCATAGTTAGCAGATATCATTATAATCCTGGGTAAGAATATTTGAATGCGGTTAAGTATATAATCTAGTACTTAAAAAGGAATAGGGATTGCATGTTTGTTTTTCACTCTGGAGCTTGTACCAATTGAGTATACTGATTCAAATTTTTAGTCAGATAAAGATTCAAGAAAATCTACCTCAGGGTATGTGTTTACTTTAGGAGGTGGAGCCATCTTTTAGAGGAGTATCAAGCAATTATGTCTTGCTGATTCCACCATGAAAGCTGAATATGTAGGTGATTCTGAGGCAGCTAAGAAGGTTGTTTAACTCGGTAATTTTATGAAAGAGCTTGGTGTGATTCCTTTGGTTTAAACACCACTATCACTTTATTGTGATAATAGTGATGCATTTGCAAAATTGAAAGAACCACAAAGTTATAAAAGAAGTAAGAATACTGAGAGAAAATATCACTTGATTCGGGATATAACAGAAAGGGTGATGTGAGAGTTTAAAAGATTGAGTCAAAGAAAAATTTGGCGGACCCATTTACAAAGAACTTAACCCAGAAGTTTTTTGATAAGCATGTGGAAGAAATGGATGTTAAAATTATGCATGCATGGTTATGAGTCTAAGTGAGACATTATTAGGCTATACTATTAACCATGTGGTTTATGTTATAGTAATATATTTTCATCCCATGTAAAGACATTTATTTTATTTCATAAAATTTTTATTTGAATAGATCATTGTGTTAACATGTGTGTCCTTTACTTATATAGTAGACAATTTTGTGTATGGGGTATTTTAATTCATGCATGGAAGATTAGAATTATCGATTCTTATAAGTAATAAATTAATGTTCACAATCAAAGATGAGGTAGGACAAACATCTTGATGATTGTAGCACAAGATTAAATATAATTTGATCTTAATTGTGGGAGTAGAAATATTTCTATTTCTTGTGCTAGTACATTTTGTATATATTGAACGGATCAATTAGAGATGTTTGTTTATGTTCTGAATATAATAAACAACTTCTTAAGTATATTACATGTACTTATACTCTTAATCTTGATATAATTACTATGATCTACGTGATTTGATTTATTGCTTTAATCTATTAAAAGGTGAGACTATTTTATAAGTCAATATATTCCTAATAGGTTGGATAATGACAACTCACTTAGTGAAATAATAATTAATTGATAGAACCATGTCTCGAATTTGAGATAGACGACACCTCTTTATGGTTGCTTACAAGTTTTCACGTGAAACCCCTGCAGATGGATTTTATAGTCATCATGTGAAATAAGTTAAGCATTATAAATAAACAATTAAACTAATTAATGAGTTAAATTTTTTAGAGAATTTAATTTAATTGATTGGTGTTAGTAATTCTAACATGAAGAGTAAAAATAAGATGTAATGAGATTTCAAAATTATATCGAGGAGTGCAATTACAGATTTGTAGTGAAATAATTTATAATTTATTATGATATGGCAATTCATTCATTTTCAATAATTAAAAGCCTTACTTAATAAATTTGTGGTCTCTATTATACCTGATCAACTAATCAATTTTGAAAAAGAAAAATGAGCTTACTAGAAGAAGTAATATTATTTACTAATCTTCTATAAGGAAAAAAAATCTAACTTTAAATAATAAATAAATAAATTATTTTTATGAGCAAAAATATTTTTGCTCATTAATAGGATATTAAGAGCAAAAAACGTTTTTACTCTTAAAAAGGCAAACACATTTTTTGCCTCTTCTTCTCCCTTATTAAATAAAGAACAAGGATAAATAAGGGATTGTTGTTTGGAAGAAAATTATCTGTTTTTCCAATCCAAAAACTACTTGTCCAAACAAGGTTGATAATCAAAGTTAGTCAGAAAATAGCAGAAGGCAGCAGACCTGGCAAGCAAGGAATTGAACGAGTTGTGTGAGAGCTTCAACAGGTAAATAGCTTTTTCAATATTGTTTTAGTTAATGTTATCCAGATTGTATGTAAGTAAAATTGATCCTTGTTAATTATTTCCGCTATACATGTTCTAAAAGTTAGAATTAATAAAATTGGTTTAATAGAAGAGGCAAAAATGTTTTTAGTCTTTGTGTTATCCAACTCACCATATTTGACGTGTGTGTTTTAATTCTTTTATGAAACTGAGATAAAAACAATTAATGTATGATTAACTACACAAAAAGACAATCTTGGTATTTTAATTGTTAGGTTGTTTGTACTTTGGTCAATTATTTCAAAAGTGGAATTATGCACCGTGGCACTAGAATGAGCTTGTGTTCTCTTCCACAATGCATTACACTTTTTATAATTCATCTATAATCCTTAGAGCTCTTTCTCCCATCTTTGTTTCTTCCCTTCCAAGAATACAAGCTCACATGATCAAATTCATATTAGTTTTTAGCATATTTGTAGTAATGATTTTAGGTGTGTTGCTTCAATTTTTAGGGTAATTTACCATTAGAGCATTTGGAAGCATTTGGACGGCAGTCGAATGACTCTGGCTAAGGTGTAGTTAGATGACTCGGTGCACTTAAATTATAGAGATATTTAATTTCAAAATTATCCTTTAGTGTAGTTAATCACCCGTTGGTTGGATAACATAAGGATTAATTTTGTTCATAGGCTATTAGGTTGACAAGAAAAGTTACTCTCTCAACCAGTCGTAGTCATATTTTTGCAACTTAGATACTTTTAGATATGAAACTACTTTTTATGCCTTGTGCAACGATCAATATATGACCTCATTAGAAGTAAAGCATTTTATCTATTGTAAATTGTAATATTTAGATACTAAGTATTAACTTCTGATAACTTAGAATGGTTGTAGGCGCACGTTAAGCTAACGTACGCTTCTGAGATCTGCCATGGCTAGAGGTCGTGGGCAAGGAAGGGGGAAAGGAAGAGGAAGACCTAAGAAAGATCTGGAGAAAGTGGTGAATTTAGAAGAAAGTAGAAAGATACAATGTACTACAAAAACTGTTACTTCGATGCCATATATTGATAATCTAAAAGAAGAAGTTGAACTGTCAGATCAAAGGGTTTCCAGCAGAGGCTGAATCTGAGTAATATTCCACAGCGAGATATTAGGATTAGTGACATTAAACCTAGATCTGCTCAAGGAACAGTAACTAATGGAGCAGTAGTTATGGGATCTACTAAACTTAAAGAAGCTGAGCTATCAACTGTGGAAGAGGAGCAATGCAGCGTTGAAATTGAAGGAAGTGATACTCAAGAAATACCCAAAGCACCTTGGACTAACTTGTTTGCAAAAAATATATCTGCCTCTAATGGATTAGCTCTGAATTATATTTCTCCAAGGATAGTTGATGGTAATCCAATCGTACAGCTGGAACAAGACACAATTGACAAAGAAATTAACAAATGGAAGCCTGCCCTGATGGCCTATTTTATTGGTGATACCCCAGGATATAATGCTATGAAAAGATATATTGGTCAATTTTGGGCTCAAGCTGCAGAGCCAGATTTGTACTACTATGATGAAGGTTAGTATATCATTCGCTTTCAATCTATGGAGGATATGAAAGAGGTGATCTATTCAGGGCCCTATACAATTAACAATAAACCTATCATTCTAATACCTTGGTCGTTGAACTTGGATTTCTCTAAAGAGTTCCCCACTAAAATTCCACTATGGGTAAAATTTACAAATATGCTAAAGTCCTTTTGGGGAAAAGATTCATTGAGTCGCATAACAAGTTTAGTAGGGGTTCTAGTGTATGTAGATGAGTGTACAGCTAAACAAAAACGCATCTCATATGCTTGGATGTTAATAGAGGTTAATATCATAAGAACATTGCCTGATGAGATCATAGTGTAGGAACCAGGTGGAACTCAATTGACTCAGGCTGTGGTATATGACTGGAGGCCTAAATTCTATCCTAAATGTTTAGTGGTGGGACATATATGTCAGGATAGGCCACCTCCAAAGGATCCAGCTAAACCAAGAGGAAGAAAACAGGGTAGTAAGAAGGTTGAACTAATTTGGCAACCAAAGGAAATCAATATAGCTGAACCCCCAGGGGTGGATGCGGATATCAAGACACTGGCAGTAGCTGAAGAGCTTCATGTGAATGAGAATAGTACAGTAGAAAATTGTACCAAATCTCTTACAGATTCCCTTTATGCTGAAACTGACAAGTCAAGGACAATAATAAAGAACATTGCTAATAAACTTGATGAGATGGCTGAAGCTAAGTCAGAAAAAGGTAAAGATAAGATACAGGAACTAGACTATGAGAAATTCCCTATTTTAGGTACTGTACCTATCAGAAAGAAGGATAGATGAAACTTCAGCGGTTTTATGAATATCCAACAATCTCCTGATCCAGGAGTTATTTTCATAACATAACATGATTTAGGTTATTTGGAATGTAAGGGGCATCAATAAAAGGCATAAGCAAAAGGAACTTAAGCACTATCTGAAGGCCAATCATATAAGACTTATAAGACTGGTGAAAACTAGAGTAAAAGAAGAACAAGCTGTACAAATCATTGTTTATATCAGCCCTGGTTGGGAATTGAGATGTAACTATAATGAAGCTATAAATATTCAGATTTGGTTTGCATGGGATATCAACTATTATAAAATATTTCACTTGTGTTCCACATCACGATTCCTTCATTATCAAGTAACTAGTATAATTGGTGATATTAGTTGCTTAGTCACTGTAGTTTATGGCTTTAACTCTGTTTAGAAAAGAAGATAGCTCTAGATGGGAATTCAGAGTATAGGACAAAATATCGGCCAACCATGGATACTAGGAGGCGACCTAAATACAGTATTATATCCCCAAGATAGAGTAAGGGGCGCCCATTACTATGGTTGAGATTCAAGACCTTTCTTATTGTATGCATCAATTGCAACTCACTGAATTACTTTGGAAAGGGGATTACTATACCTGGTCCAACAAATAACTGGGCACTAATAGAATTTGTAGTAGAATCGACAGAATATTTGGTAATTCCAACTGGATGATGCAGTGGGGACATGTGGAGGTGCACTATGACTTGCCTAATCTATCTGATCATGCCCATATGCTCATCATAGCGGGAAAGGAGTCTGGAAACCTATGACAACTATTAAGTTCTTTAATATCTAGGCTGACCACTCTAAATTTTCATCTATTGTAGAGAAGGAATGGAGACAACAGCATAAAAAAGGGAAAATGGCAAAGGTCTGGACTAAATTCTAGGCTCTACGATCGACTCTTAAGAGCTAAATAAGGGGGAGTTCATGAATACATCTAATAGAATCAATTTAGCTAGAGAATTTAAGGCAAGTTCAAGATTTAATAGCCTATAAATGGACTGATGACTTAGGAAGCAAGGAGAAAAAAATATCTACTTGAGCTTGAGAAATAGAGCAACATAGAAGAGAGCATTCTCAAACAAAAGGCCAAAGCTCAGTGGATTCAGTTAGGTGATGGCAATAATAAATATTTCTTAGAAGTCATAAAAAAAAGAATCAACAAAAATCAGATACTAGAATTAACGTCTATAACTGGGTTAAGCTTACAAGTCCTGATGATATTAAGAAGGAAATTACTGATTTCTATAAAGGGTTGTTGGGAAGTGCAAGTATGGAGCTGTCAATAGTGGACTCTTCTATTATGAAATTAGGTCCTTCTCTACTATTATGAAATTAAGTCCTACTCTAACACATGAGCAGGGCATTGAGCTTTGCAAAGATGTAATAGACCAAGAAATACTGGTTACATTAAAAGACATTAGCAATGATAAGGCATCTGGGGTGGATGAATTTAATGCCTATTTCTATAAACAAACCTGGCTAATCATTCATAAGTATATCCTAGCAGCAATCAAGGATTTCTTTATTGCAAGAAAGATGTATAGAGCCATAAAGTGTACAAGTATTTCTTTGGTCCTTAAGAAGAAAGCACTAACAAACATCAAAGATTACATACCTATAGCATGTTGCTCAGTCCTATGCAAGATCATTGTAAAAATTATCTCAGGAAGGCTTCAAAAGGTAATTGCTTTAATCATTTGCCCTGCTCAATCAGGTTTTATCCCAGGTAGAAAGATTGCAGATAATATTATACTTGCACATGAACTTGTTAAAGCTTACACTAGGAAGCATATATCACCTATATGCATGATCAAAATTGACCTACAGAAAGCATATAATTACATAGAATGGGTATTTCTGCATCAAGTATTGGATACACTATGTTTTCCTACTAAGTTCATCCAGTGGCTTTTGGAATGCATCACTACAGTACACTATTCTATAGTGATTAATGATGAAAATATAGAGCCTGTTAATGTTGCTAAGGGTCTCAAATAATGGGATCCCATTTCCCCATATCTATTTGCTATAGCTATGGAGTACCTGAGTAGATGCCTCATTACTCTCAAAGAAAATGCTTCTTACAAGTACAACCCTCAGTTTTTAAAGCTGGGTATTACCCATCTATGTTTTGCAGATGATTTATTATTATTTGCTAGGGGTGACCATTTAAGAGAGTTTGAGACTACAATTTGGGTTTGCTATTGGGGAGATACCTTTCAAATACTTGGGGATTGATCTTTCTACTAAGAAGTTGTCACTTCTCTAAGGGTCCCCTTTAATTGAAAAGTTTGTGGCTAGGATCCCCTCTTGGATTGCAAAGAAATTGTCATATGCAGGAAGAATTTAGCTGATCCAATATGTACTTTTTGTAATACAAGCCTTTTGGTCTCAAATTTTTATAAGCCCGGTTAAAGTGATTAAAGTTATAGAAGCCTACTGCAGAAGCTACTTATGGTCTGGAACTAACCACATCACCAAAAGAGCTCTTGTGGCATAGGACAAAATATGTTTACCAAGATCTACTGGTGGACTTAACCTTCTTAACTTTCAGTACTGGAACAAAGCTGCTTTGGTTAAAACTTGCTGGGATATAGCTCACAAAATAGACAAATTATGGATCAGATGGATCATAGTTTCTATATTAAAAATATTCCATGAAGCCCCTATTCCTAAGAAGGCTTTATGGATGATCAGGAAGATTCTAGGAGCAAGAAATAGGTTGTCACAAGCTCAGAATACCATTCAAAATATCTCAATTAGTGCAATCTACTTCATTTTCCTTTGGAACAGACCTGAAGTTATATGGAAAGCAATACTATATACAAATGGTTCACTCCTAAATCAAAATTCACTATGTGGTTGTAGCTCCAAAACAGACTTTTCACCACTGATAGACTTATTGCCTAGGGGTTAGATGTGGATCAATATTGCAAACTATGTTCTGGAGGATTGGAGACACGAGACCATCTGTTTATTCAATGTCAATTATCATAATGAATGTGTCAAAAACTAATGAGCTAGATATTGCAACCATACTCTAGAGCCACTACTTGGGCACATCATCCGAACTGGCTCCTGGATAACACCAAATACAAATCGCAAGAGGCCCAAATTTTGAAAATGGTATATGCTGAGTATGTAAACATTGTGTGGATGGAGAGGAACCAAAAGAATTTTTAAAGCTAAGTCTAGAGAGTGGTTGTTCATTGCAAAAGAGGTAGCATACATAAGTAGTGTAAGAGCCTCTAGGAAACTCTGGGATAGAATGAAGCAACTAGTGTTCTAATGTTTGTATAGGCTAGTAATAGTATTTATTCTTTTGGGTTAGCAAATTTGAGATGACTACCAGTGTTTGGCTATTCATAGTTTTGTAAATTGTTACTTGGTGACTAATGGAAGCTCAGTTACCAAAAGAAAAATATTCAGCTACTAAAACAAATCAATATTTCAAGATACTGGTATGTCCATTTTGATGAAAGTAACTGATATATACTACCACCAAGTGATGTACATAAATTTTTTCATAGCCACTATCACCTTAAGAAGTAAATAAGAGAGCAAAGAAAACAATATCTAAAAGGTTGCAACCTTTATTATTACTAGTGTAATCGCACGTGCTTCACACGTGTAGCGTTTGATTATTTAAAATTTAATGATTTTATCTATTGCGGAGATTTTTAATAAAGTGTAAAAGTTCAAATAACTTTTCAAAAATTTTTCACACTTTAATATAATAATTTAAACATAAACATATACACATATATTTTTTTACCAGTTCCAAGTGGTTGATGGATCATCACTTCTGCGTTTGTGTACCTTTTTCCCTTGTTGTCACAGACTAAGAGAGACTCATCAATTTGAACCATATTTGTGTTACGATTAT
>NC_061116.1:66116509-66189688 GCF_002878395.1 Capsicum annuum | reverse complement strand
TTTACCATAAATATATTTAATTAATTTTCAACTCTTAAATTAGAAAAAGATATAGTAGTAGTAGTAGTATTAAGTATTATTATTATTATTATTATTGTTGTTGTTGTTGTTGTTGTTGTCGTTGTTGTTGTTGTTATTATTATTAATACTCTATAATATTAATAACCAAGGTGTAAACCGCATTTAGAACAGGTTGGCCTCCTTCCATCTTAATTGCATGCAAAAATTTTGTGCGTTGGTCTAAAGTGAGATAATTATCCCACCAGCTTTTTAGCTGGCTAGTGAATCCTGGAGTAATCATTTCTGCAATGGTCTTATCATTATTATCCTTATGGTCCTTGTAAATCATACGGTACATCAACATTCGATATACTACAGTAGAGATTTGTCTATTAGTGAAACCATCTATGTTCCATTCATAGATTTTGTTTTCTTCAATTCAGATAGAATTTTATTAACTCAGCGATCCGGTCCTTACTTGGTATTAGAGCCATGGCGCAAAAATCAATTTTGTTTTGATTCATTTTAAACCTGTGGAAAAATCCATTTCGGATTCAGTCGGATCCATATTAGGAATAATAGTAGCAATATTATCTCTATCAATTCTAATATTATTTATTCTAGAACTTTCTCTAATTTGAGAAGTAGAAGCTTTAGATGGAGAATTGACAATATAATCAATAGGAAAAATATATGAAGATGTTGATCTGGGTTAATCTTGATGTAGATACAACACTCGAATTGTCAGCTCTATTTATTAGAGGCAAAGAATCAAAAAATCTGATCTTAATAGTACCATCAGTGGTTTGTTCTACCTCTGTTATCTCACTATTGAGATTATCCTGAGGAGGAGCTGTATCCTCAGAAATCCATTCTTTGGAAAAATCAATTTCATCCCATTGAATAGGTCGTCTAGTTATTACTTTAGACCTACCGAAATTAGTTTCTATAAGAATAGTTTCATTTTTGAAATCCATCATTTTACACATGGGATTCAAAGTATAAAGAGGTTTATAGTAAATTCTATAACAAATACATATAACCTCAGTCCCTGGCATATAATTATCGCCATGCAATTTAATGCTTAATATTAAAGCATTCAAAGAGTTTTTACCACTCAGAGATATCTGGATATGTATTAAAATAAACAGGGCCATAGGCCAAGCTTGTTTGGACAGTCCCTATGAGAGACTTTTTCCAGTCTTAATTTTTACCGTCTCGTAGAGTTGCTATAAATCTCTCAGGTAGACCTCTCAAGGTGAGTGGTTTAAAAGCAACTTGAATTAAACCAATATGCATGAATCTATAAGATTCTATGTATGGAGCTAAATCATTTTCAGATAATAACCTGAAAGTAGCACAATCATTATCAACAGTAAGAGTCTCTTCAGTTGTTTTAACAATTTGTTTGAGACGCAATTTTTCAAAAGTACCCATTTGGTATATCATTTTGGGTTGAACTTTTGGAATTGTCCACTTATTAAGTAGATCCAATTGTTATGGCACATCATATTCTTCTTTGCTACTGTTTTTAACAGTAGCTTGTTTCCTCGTGATATTCATGGTGAAAGATGTGTTGAACATATAACATCTATTGCTAAAAGTATGCCATGGCTCTGATACCAAGTAAGGATCGAATCACTTCAATGATATTCCAGAAATATTTGCAAGCAAAGAATAAACCCATAGTCATAGCTTTAATTCAAAAAGGGTCCAAAACATTGCCTTTAATGCCCTCCTAGCTAATAGGCATTTCAAATGGACCTCCGGCGTGAAGCTTGAATCAAAACTATTACTACAAGTCTATTTATTGCGACCTTAATTTCATTGGATGATTTAATTCTTATTTGAATGACTCATGCCATACTATACTAATAGCTTAGTATGTTATAGTTCAACACGAGGTATTTAGCCTATCATTAGGCTAAATTAAGAAAAGAAAATAAAATTAATAACAGAAATTTAAAATACCTTAACACAGTTGAGTGTGATCAGAACCACAAGCTTTTATTTCATGATAATTATATTACAAGAGAAGAGATTTTGAGAGTAGTAGAGAGAGGTGGTTATCAAAAAACCTTCCTTTACAAATAAAAAATGAGATCCATATATAGTGGATACCCAAAGAAAAAATATAAAATAAAAATGGCCTTTACTATTACACAAATGGCCTTTACTTTATAAAAGAAAGTGTCATTTACTGTTCATGCTTTATTAAAGCTGTCGTTCACATAGTGTTGTCCCCAATAATATAGTTTGTGGGGTCTTTAATTATGTCATATCTTCCCTTTCCCTTTGTTTTTTGCGGAGCTAGAAGATTCTTCCAATGTATCGATAAATTTTTCAGGTATTCATCTAGGTCGAGTTATTCATTACTCTGGATGCTCTGAGATTCCCCAGCTAGATAGTTTTCTTCATTATATGTGGTATTACCTATAGATGTCATGGATATATTCGATGCATTTTTCCTATATAGATTTCTTATTAGGTCTCTTTTGATTTCCTCTATATACGAGGCTATCATTACTCAACAAGCCATTGATAACAACTCAATACACCAAAATGTCCTCTAGTTTGTAATATTAGAAATAATATGGGATATAATTTTAAAACCTTTATCTGAAACAATGGTTAATTTTGGCATTTGATTATTAATTTTTTTATGAAAGGCAGCAGAAAGTATCATGTTAGGATTACTAAAATTAATTTAATAAAATATACTAATTAAATCAGGAGAAATAATTCAAACCAACCTAAATTTTTTAGTTTTATTAATTCTATTATGAAATAATCAGCTAGTGTGGATGTCCACAATACACTACTCTAGAAATAAATTCTCCACTAATTCACATTATTATGATTAACTCTCACAACTTCATAATCTTCCCACATAATCTTCTGTTATTTTTGAGTACAAAATCTGTATATAATAATATGAACTTCAACACTAAGTTCAAGAAAAACTTCAAGAACAACAATGAAGTTCAACAACTTCAAACACAAGTTCAAATGAATAATCAAATAAACTTTCAAAATGAAGTTTCTACTATTTTCAGGAAAACAGTAAAACCAACTTAAGAAATGATGATGAAACATAACGATTATAGAATCAAGTCCATTGAATTCACAGTGTGTCCGTAAGAAATTCATTCTCCTCAAGTACCCTAGGTTAATGGAATCTTTTCACCCAGGATAAAATGATTCACTTTCAAAAAATAGTGGTACTTTAAATTTTTTGAAACTTTGAACTCACTTAACGATTTGATGATCACACAAGAATTTTTACAAGAACAAGAACATGTGTTTCCAACTCAAATTTGTACCTTTACCTAAGAAAAAGTCCAGGTATTTACAATGATCCATGAAAAGAGATAATTTTTTAGAACAGTCATGTCATCTGCGCCCGGTCTGTGCTGGCCCTATGCTAGACCAGTGGCCGCAGGTGATGTTTGAGACTTTCATGTGAGGTTTATGTTGCACCTGTACTTGACCTATGCCCACAGTTTGCCAGGTGCACATGCAGGTCGCATTTCCTCCCCAACCAATACGTCTCTTACCTTGAAGGGTCGCGTCCCTTCGAGGTGTATTGTGACTTTGTTCACACTGCATTCAAAGTGCGTCCACAAATGGAGAAAAAAATTATTCGATTAAAAACTTCTCTTTTTTTCAAGTTTTAAATAAATTTTGTCCAAAAAAATAATCTCTCAATCAATCATTTTTCAAATCTAAATTCAAATCCAAATTTGAAACCGAAGTCAATCGAGCAAGCGAGCGATGACGACGGCGCGAGGCTTCTCTTGTTCTTGCCTCACTATCCACATGAAGAAATGCTTCTTAAAAATAAGCATTAGAAATTTCCTTTCTCCTACTAATGTGGGAGAACTTTTCTTCCTTAAAGTAAAATACTCACTTCACTTTTTCTCCGTTTGTTCTCTCCATTTTCCATTTGCATATTCACTTAGAACCCAACAATACCCTATATGAATGGGCAATGATAATTTTTATTCAAAAATTTACAGACAAGAGTGTGATCTATAAGCAAACACTAATTGTATCTGGATAAGTAGGTTTTTCGTTAAAATTTTTATAGTGAACTTGCATCGGATTCACTCGGTCAATTAGTTGTGATATCTTTTAACAGTCGAACTTTAATGTACACCAAGACAACACAAGTTACATAACCAACATTTTACCTTTTATGGTTCTCACTGTTTTATTCATTTTAACCATGAACATAACATGGTTTTATGAGAGCTTAGAGAATGGGCCAGGCCTTTACTATCATTCTCCTTGAAGCAGCTTTCACTTCACTCTCACATATGTAGTTCCTAAATATTTAATCTTCTATATTAAACTATCTGGTCAAATCTGTCAAACTTAGAAAACATTAAAAAGCTTCAAACCATAAGTTTTATCCTTGTTTCCTGAACATTATCTTTATCGTGAGAATAGGTTGAGTATATTAAGAATATTGAACCGTCAGTTATAGTTTTTTTTTTATCTCCTTGAACCAAGATCTTGGGATCTCCAGTCTTTTAGGTAAATTTATCATTATTATGACTTGTCCTAGACCTTAAACTCATCCCATCGATGATCTCTTAACTCCATCTCTAGATAGGCCTTTAATAAATGGATTTGGCATTTTATCTTTTGACTTTACGTAATAAATCATGATAATTCCACTAGAGAGTAGTTCTCTAACAGTATTATGTCTCCGTCTAATATGACAAGATTTATCGTTTACATCATACTCCCTGCCCTTTCTATTACCACTTTACTATCACAGTGTATACATAGTGGTTCCAAAGGATTGGGCCAATAAGAAATATCTTCCAAGAAATTCTAAAGTCATTCATCTTCTTCACCAGTTTTATCTAACACGATAAATTTTGATTCCATTGTAAATCGGGCAATGCATATCTATTTGGATGATTTCTAAGAGACTGGACCTCCACCCAAGGTAAATACATATCTACTCGTTGATTTTACTTCATTCAATCTAGTGATCTAATTTGCATCACTATATCCTTCAATTATCATTGGATATTTGTTATAGTGCAAAGCGTAGTCTTAAGTATGTTTTAGATAACCTAAAACTCTTTTCATTGCTATTCAATGAGTTTGATTGGGTACTCGGGTACTGACTCAATTTACTAATAGCACATACTATGTGTGGTCGCGTACAATTCATAATATACATTAAACTACCCAACACTGTTGCATAGTCCAACTGTGAGAATTACTTTTACCTTCATTCTATTGAAGTGAAAAGCTCACGTCTAATAAAGTCTTGGCAATACTGAAATCCAAATCTTGAACTTATCAAGTACCTTTTCAATGTAATGAGACTTTGAAAATGCCAACCCTTGTGGAGTTCTATGAATTCTTATACCTAAGATCACATTCATAACTCCAAGATATTTCATATCAATCTTTCTCTCAAGCATTTGTTTGTAGAATTTGTATAAGAAATGTCTATACCTATGGTCAACATATCATCCACATACAAGAAAACAATTACTTTGTGATTTGGAGTGTCTTTTATGTACACACATTTATCATATTCATTTATCATGAAACTATTTTCCAACATGGTTTGATCAAACTTTGCATGGAACTATTTGGGTGCTTGTTTAGTTTGTAAAGTGACTTAACAAGTTTCCACACTTTATTTTCTTTACCAGAAACCACAAAACTCTCAGGTTGTTATATGTAAATTTCTTCCACATCTATTTGATGGATTTCTAGACCATATACTACCAATAATGCAACCAACATCCAAATAGATGTTATCCTTATCACTAGCAAGTATGTGTCAAAATAATCATGGCCTTCTTTCTGTCTATGGACTTTCAAAATAAATCTTATCTTGTATTTGTCAATAGTACCATCAACTTTTATTTTTCTTTTGAAGATCCATTTAGAACCTAAAGGTTTATTTCCCGGAGGAGGATCAACGAATTTCTAAGTATGATAGCTCAAGATTGAATCAATCTCACTATTGATTGCCTCTTTCCAAAAGGATGAGTCCAAAGACGACATTAATTCTTTAAACATTTAAGGTTTATTTTTAAGAAAAAATGTTACAAAATCTGATTTAAAGGAAGTTGGAGTTCTTTGATGTATACTACGCATTGGATTCTCATCATTAAGTACATTCTTATTTAGTTTATATCAAGGTTATTTAGACCCTCCACTAGACATCTCATGTCCAGTTTTATACGAATAAATGTGTTTAAGAAACTTAACAGTATCTAATTTTATTACCATATTTTTATTGATATCCGAATGTTCAAGTTTATAAACCAAAAATCATCATGGTTTACTACTTTTATCATATCCAATGAACACACAGACTATAGTCCTAGGTTCTATTTTTACCCTTTTAGGCATAGGAACTTGGACTTTGGCTAGACACCCACACACTTTGAAATATTTCAAGTTGGGTTTCCTTCCTTTCCATTTTTCATATGAAATTAAATGTGTCTTACTATAGGTCACTCTATTGAGTATTCAATTTATTGTAAGATAGCTTTTCCCATAAGTTTTGTGATAAACCTGAACTTATAAGTAAGACATTCATCATTTTTTTTAATGTTTGGTCTATTATTTTCATAATTCCATTTTATTGAGGTGAATATGGGCAAGAGTTTGATGGACAATTCCATTTTCACATATCTCAGCAAAAGGAGATTCATATTCTCCATTCCTATCACTTTTTATTATTTTGGTCTTTTTACCTAACTGATTTTCAACTTCCATTTGTATTGCCTAAATGTACCTATTGCTTCATCCTTACCATTTAGCAAATAAACATAATAGTATCTAGTGCAATCGTCAATGAAAGTTATGAAATACTTTTTCCCCCCACAAGATGGTGTCGACTTCATATCTTAAATGTCTGTATGAATTAAGTCTAATGGATTGAAATTCTATTCAACAGACTTATATGGATGCTTAGCATACTTTGATTCCACACATGTTTGACTCTTTGATTTATTGAACTCAAAGTTAGGAAAAACTCCTAAATTAATCAGTTTTATCAAGGTTTTGTAGTTGATATGTCCTAAATATTCATGCCACAATTCATTTGACTCAAGCAACTAAGAAGAAACAAAATTTTTATTGATTTCAACATTTATTAGATTGATCTTAAAAAGTCTCTCGATGAGGTAGCCTTTGCTTACATACACTTCTCCTTTACTAATTACAACTTTATTAGAAACAAATACACATTTGAATCTATTTTTCATAATAAGTGAAATAGAAACCAAGTTCTTTCGCAACTCCAGAACGTGAAGAACATTGTTAAGTGTCACCAAATTTTCTGATGTCATCTTTAAGCAAATTGTTCTCATTCCTTCCACTTTTATTGTTGCAAATTTATCTATAAAAATCTTCTCCTCATCTTAAGTCGAAGCGTACGAATAAAATAACTCCTTGTTGACACATATGTGATGGATGACACCAAAATTAATCCACCACTCTCTAGGATTACCAACCAAGTTGTATTCTGAAAGCATAGCGTATAGATCATCCATTTCATTTTTTAATTAAGCCATGTTTCCTTGATCCTTTTTTTTGCCTTTCTTAGAGTCCCAATAATCTACCGACTTGTGGCCAGCCTTACCATAATTAAAGCAACTTTCCTTGAATTTCTTCTTCAAAGGATTGTTTTGTTGTCCAAACACATTTTTTCTTGTCCTTGATTTTATAAGGTCATCCTCCACAATATTCCTTCTTCCAATGATTACTTTTTTGTCCATACACTTTCTTTCTTGTCTTTGATTTGTTTGGGTCATCCTCTACAGTATTCGCTCCACTAATTGTAGAATTCCCTTTAGACCTCATCTCGGTTGGTTTGTTGTCTTCTTCAAACCGGAACCTCACAATGAGGTCTTCAAGTGACATCTTATTTCTCTTGTGTTTCAAGTAGTTTTTAAATTCCTTCTATAATGGTGGTAATTCTCAATTATAGCCTCTACTTGAAAAGCCTCATTCACAATTAGACCTACATCAAAGGTTAAGTGATTATGAAGAACACATTAAATAGGTTCAAAAAAGGTATTTACATATGTTAAACCTCCCGCTAGGAGTTCATGGATGATTACTTGCAATTCTTGAACTTGAGAGACGACAGTCTTACTATCTATCATCGTAAAGTCAAGAAATCTTACAACAATGAACTTTTTCATTCCTGCATCCTCAGTTTTATATTCTTTTCCAAACCATCCCAAAATTTTGTATAGGTTTTCATGTTGTTGCACACATTGTACAAATCATCTTGAAGTCCATTTAAAATGTAGTTCTTACATAAGAAATATAAGTGCTTCCACGCTTCAGTTACTATAGAGAGTTCCTTGTCAGGTGTTTCCTATGGTAATTCTGGAAGGAATTAAGAGATGAATCTTTGAAGGCTTAATGTAGTCAAGTAAAAAACATCTTTTGCTGCCATTTTTTAAAATTCACACAAGAAAACTTTTCGGATTTCTCCGTCGGTGCCATGGCGGGTGCAACACTTGAATGGCTTGAAGTAGCAATTGTTGTTGTTGTGACATTTACCATTTCATCATTAGCATGATTTTCACCAATAATTTTGCTATCACAAAAGACATTCAATTTAGTATCAGAATACTAACAATAAAGTTTAAACTTTAAACAACAACTTGTTTCTAATTTAACGATGAAATTTTTATGTTCTTCTAATCATCAATCGAATGAATTTTAACTTGTAATAAAGTTTTTATATCTTCAAATTACTATTAAGTTCAAATAGAGTAGAAAGCAACAAGCTTTAATCTGCAAGAATCAAAGAAAATTCAGATTATATAAATTTCTTTAGATTGTTATTTGTGGGTACAAAATCTGTATATAATAATATGAACTTCAACACTAAGTTCAAGAACAACTTCAAAAACTACAATAAAGTTCAATAACTCCAAACACATATTCAAATGAATGATCAAATGTACTATCAAAATGAAATTTCTACTATTTTCAAGAAAATAGGAAAACCAACTTAAGAAATAAAGAAGAAATAGAAAGATTGTAGAATCAAGTTCACCAAATTCATGGTGTGTCTTTAAGTAATTTATTCCCCTCAAGTACCCGAGATTAATGGAATCTTTCCTCCCAGGATAAAGTGATTACTTCCAGAAAGAGTGGTACCTCAAATTTTCTAAGACCTCAAACTCACTCAACGATTTGATGATTACACAAGAGTTTTTATAAAAAAGAAGAAGATATTTTTAGACACAAATTCATACCTTTACCTGAGGAAAATTTCAGGCATTTATAGCCAAAAGGTTTTGCTTCGAAAAAGAAGTAATGGTTCACAAAAAGAGACAACTTTTTGGAACAGTCATATCACCTACGCCCCGGCTCCGCTGGCCCTGCGACCGCAAGTTATGTTTGACACTTTCCAGTGAGGTCTGCGTTGCACCTGCACTTGACCTGCACGTTCAGGTCGCTAGGTGCACATATAGGTCATATTTCTACCCCAACCAGTGCGTATCTTACCTCAAAGGGCCGCGTCCCTTCGAGGTGCAATATGACTGCATTCGCAGTGCGTCTGCAAATGGAGAAAAAAAATTCTGTTTGATTTTAGGATTAAAAACTTCACTTGTTTACAAGTTTCAAATAAATTTTGCCCAAAAACTTAATTTACCAATCATTTGATTAATCTAAATCCAAAGTTGAGCAAGCGACGACAACGATGGCTCAAGACATCTCTTGTTTTTGCCTCACTATCCACATGAAGGAATGCTTCTCAATATAAGCATAAGAAAGTTCCTTTCTCCCACCAATGTGAGAGAATTTTTCTTCCTTAAAGTGAAATACTCACTTCACTTTCCCTCCATTTGTTCCCTCAATTTACCATTCACATATTCACTTAGAACCCAATATCTTCATGGTTAATGTCATGTTATGACAAACTTTTATAGGCCTCTATGAGTACTATAAATAGAGATAAAGAACACATATAGTGAATGCTTAAAAAAAGAAATTTATCTTATGTTGTTTCTCTCATCTTTATTTTTACATTGTTATTTTGAGATTGATTTTACCATACATTTATTAACAAAAATCTCTTATCGTGATAACGATGACATTCAATGAGTTTGCGACATTTAATGAGTTCGCGCAGGGATAGGAAATTTCTCCTTTGTGGTGTTACGTGATAATCACTCCTTTGGCGTACGGATTTTTGTATGACGAGTTAGTAAATTAATATATGTTTCTGGTTAATGGAAATATCAATTTCTTTAATTTCTTCATATATGTTTGGAATTTTACTTTCTGGCAGAATTTGTTTGGATTCAATTATTTTACTATTGTTTTGAGAAAGGATAGATTTAAAAATAAATAAATAAATTTAACACAACACTCAATTTTCTCTTTTGCAAAAGAAAGGTATTGCATGAGTGTTCCGCGTCAGGCATATAGAAGATCATGATAATTATAATATGATCCATATTTATCTACGTGATAAGTTACTCATGTAGTAATCTTCAGGAACAATAATTTTATGGATCAACCGTTTATTTCTTTTTATGATTTAGTTAATTGTTGGCCGGATCTAATCTAGTAAGATGCACTTCTTATTCATTTGGATGTGCACTTTTTTTTTGCTAAATATCTTTTAGTATTGTGAAAATATGGCTTATGCTTTCAATTGTCTAACCACTTTAACAATTTAGCTACCCAACAAAGTGGATGTTACGTTTTTAAGAGGGGTGAATGAAAAATAAATAGGTATCTTTTAAAAAATATACCAAGAGAAAGGATGTAATTTGAATAAGCTCTTTTCCATTTAGATGATTATGACCTTTCCAATGAGTTGTGACTTTTTTGAAGAGTTGACCCTTTCCGAAGAGTTGCACCTTTATAAAGAGGAGCCCTTTCTAAACCATTGTGTCGCAATCCAATTTCATGTGTTATGATGACACCCATTTTAATCCTCTAGTAGGTAAGCCAAACCGCAGCCCGGAAGGACAAGTAGTGGGCTAATTCTGGAAAATAGGATAAATGCCAAAAACATGCAATAATTAGATTGCAATTGATAAAACATGAGAAATAATAGCATAACTAGAGATAAATGGGAAGAAAAAGTAAAAATATCCTACGACCTAGTAAGATCGATACAAGAGGCCTCTAGCAAGAGAATACGAGTACTAGAAGTATTAAATGTACAATAGTCTTGAACAGAAAGATCATCTAAAATAAAATGAGGAGAAAAAGTTAGCTCCGGCTCCAAAATTTCATCCTATCTCCGAACTCCGACTAGCACTAGCACAGGCTTCAGCGGCGACAACTAGTAATAGGATCTGTATAAAAAAATACAGAAGTGTAGTATGAGTACTAAAATAATGGATACTTAGCAGGCATCATCGACCAACTGAACTAAATCATAATAAAAGTACAATAAGATGTGAGAAGGTATACTAACGTTAAGAAAAGAGACAAACCTGGAAAAATGCTCTAAATACTAAAAGTAAATAACTGAGAGAATAATATCAAAAAGAAAACAACTAACTATAGCCTAGATGGACCCTCATAATCATAGAAGATGCAAACAGAAGTAAATAATCCACCGAGCCCCTATAAGGCCAATGAATACAATTAAGAAAGAAGTATTGACAATAATAATCTCAAAGCATCTGAACCTCAAAACCGTAATCGTGGACTCTTCTATACCATAAACAGCAGACTCAAACAGGTTCCCTAACCATCATAACCCCTCAATGTCGAACTCAAATAAAAAGTAGTATCTAAGTTTGTAACGCCCCGAGTCTGCACCCCGGATGTTACACGGTGCTCATAATCCCGAAAGACCACAAGCTAATCCATGACTAGTACCTTCTACAATAACTATATAATAAATACTATAATGATTGTAGAAATAGGCGGAAACATATGCCATAAGGTTCAAATCTGTAAATAACTCTGAATGCAATATCAAAATACCAAAACTGAACGTAAGTACTGAAAAACTGAACAGCTGTCTAAAAATACTCTAGTCTGAAAAGCCTCTAAACTATCTGAATTATGGATTTAATGGGACAAGTCCCCAACTAACTCCAACTACTGAAAATAATACTAAAATACTGAAAACAACCATGTCCTCGAACTATGAGGACTCACCACTATGCTGAGTGCTTAAAATCTGAACTGCTAAGGGTGTTCTGGAGACCGTGCGTCTGAACCTATGATATAATACATCATAGTGCAAAAGAAAAGGATGCGTCAGTACTTTGAATATACTGGTATGCTAGTGAGGTAGGCTGAAATGAATGGGATCATATGCATGAACAATAATAATTGAATAACATGAGTATGGCTGAATAAGAATACATGCATGAATACGTATACTATAACTGAGATTGTGATAATACTGAGTACTGAATCTGAATACTAATTTATTAATTCTGAGTTTACTGATACTGTATTTTTTATAACTGAATAACTGTATCTGATAGTCCTAATTTTTATGGAACTTTACGGAGTTTCGAACTAAGCTGAGTGACTATACTTGATAGTCCTGAATCTGTAGAACTGAACTGAGTTTTATTCTGAGACTGAAACTGAGACTGTGGGAGGTAATGATCTAAATGATATGCCTCTCTCTAAACTAATTGGGGTTCCACCTGTAACCCTAGTTGGAAGGGTGTCAATATCGTGCCACAGGTAGAGACAAGTTGTGTGTTAACCCTCTCTAATAGAAAGCTCTTTCATCAACCCTCGCTGGCAGGATAACTTAATTGAGATGTATCAACCCTCATAATATCTGACAAGAAGATATCTCAACCTACGCTAGCTACGTAGTTCTATAATGCAGGGATTGCTACGAAGGGTCAAACCCTCCGCTGGCAGGAATGCCCCCATCCCTGGGTTCGCTCGGTGTTGAATCCTACTTCCAATTGAATAGACACTGAACTAATTTCTAGTCTGTACTAGGCTAGACTGAACTGTTACTGATCTTACTGTCTGACTGAACTAGACTGAATTTGTTGTGTTTCGTGGACAGACGAAATACTACTGAATTCTGTTAACTGACTGAGTCTACTAAGGTCTGAACTGAGTACTGTGACTGAGTTACGAGCACTACTAAGATTTTCTGAGTTTTTGTAACTGACTGAGAGTACTACTATTTATGATATAACTAACACAGTTCTATGACTGACCATAGCTCTAGATAATCAGCTAAATTGTCGGGTATTAAATACCCCTAGGACTCGATAGCATAAATTAAGAGACATGGCACAAACTTGAAACATGTAAGTTAAGTACTTTGATCATCATTCATTCATTGGTGCTTTTTAACAAACATTTGCATGGCATGAACTTGAATACATGCTAACATGATATAATTTCACTATTCAACTCACATGCCTAATTTATCCATCACTTGAAGAGCATAAAATATGCATATAATACAAACCAACATGTAAACACACAATTTCAAATACTAAATTCACAATTTGAAGGCTTTAGCATGATTTCACATTGTAACACACATAGATCATTTAACCCCACATGAAACTTATTATAAAACATGGAATTGAAACTCAATTCATCATTATAAACATGAATATTATCAAAACTAACGTAAAATTCATGAATTTCATATACTTGAAGTTTTGGAAATAGTTTCTTGGACTCCAAGGGTAGAACCCTTGGATGAACACTTCAGATACCTTAGTTGATGAATTTCTGAAAGTTAATGGTGAGTTCTTGAGTTCTTGATTTGAAATTTAAACACCTAAGGCTCTTGTTCTTGAGCAATTTGTGAAAGAATGAATATAATTGCTCTCAAAAAGGTTTAATTTCATATTTTGGGGGCTGAAGTGTGTAGGAAAAAGACCTAATTAACCCTGAGGATGCAGCCTTTTAATGCCTGCAAACTGTGTTACCGACGCGCAGGGCTAATGAATTTCTTGTTGGTTTTGATAATATTCGGCTCACTGGAATTTGCCCTAAATCTGGGGAAAAACTATCTTATCGACGCGATGGTCAAAGCGACATGTCGAGATCGCGTCGACCCATTATTTTGGGCACTCAAACATGGTCTAAACGAGGTCTAAAAAATTTGAAACTTGTCTGAGAGCCTCTACTGACATTCCTGATCATGAATTAACTTAAATATCAACATTTTAAGGACGTAAAGGTCATGAAATAAGATTGTCAACTTTCGAAGGCTAAAATTGCACTAAGTCTGAATAATTAGTTAATATATTTCAAGTCTGGGACCCCTAATAAGCTTACAGGGTTGATTTAAGCTAGAAATTTTTGTAGGGTCTCACAAAGTATCATAATTGTCGAATTGGACCAATCTTAATATCATAATTGTTGGACTGGAACTAGTTTTAAGATAATAATTGCTGGACTAAAACCGATCTTAATATCATAAGTACCGAACTCGAACTGATCTTAAATATCATAATTATCAAACTAGCCTCAAATATCATAATTGTTAGACTCAAACCGGTCTTAAATATCATAATTATTGGACTCGAACCGGTCTTAAATATCATAATTGTTGGGCTTGAACTGGTTGTAATATCATAATTGTCGGACTCAAACCGATCTTAATAAATCCATTGTACAAGCCTAGTAAAAATCCAAAATTATCTAAATCCTCCTCAAGCTCAAGAACATAAATAGGATGCCGGGAGAAGGCCTCTGAAGTCTACTTAGAGCTAATTATAATGTTGTCCTGAAGAGGTCCAGATAGGCCCACTTCTAACCCCAAAAGTCCATTCTAAGGTAATTTTTACCTCAAACTAGAGTAAGGACCCAGAGTCTCTATATATGGTACTAAATAAGTCTCATTAAGTTCTAAGGTACCAATGCAACCCAAGAGACAAGTAGTTAGGTCAAAATTAGCATAATATTATACCAATACCATAATAAAGCTCAATCTATAAAGAGAGTAAGACTAGCCTACCTTGACACTGAAGAATGCCCGACAAAGTTTGCTAAATTAGAGATTTTTTCTTTCAAGAAGCCTCCCCATGATGCCACACAATCAAAATAGTGATCTACAAATAATACGAGAATAATGACACCATATTGCATTTTAATGCTTTGAGTTCAAAATTAAGTCAAAATCTCATGTGGGGACCATTTGAAGAATCATAATTTTGAAGCAATCAATACATCCCTTTATGCTCAAGGATCATTTACCCTCAAGAATGGGTAAATTTTGAGCTTAAACATCACCAAAATCAATCCATACAGAAACTAGAGATTTAAGACTAAATCGGAGAATTATATCAAGAACTAGACATAAACTTACAAGGATTATGATTAGGAAATGACACTTCGAGTTCACCAACACCCCACGATCACCCAAGGATCAATCTCTTAATTTATCTAAGAACTCTAGAGTTTAATAGCTTTTAGGACTTGAAAGAAATGAGAGAACAATGGGTAAAGGGAAAATGCCCCTGTGGTTACTGCGTAAGCGACCATTTGACCGCTTAAGCGATTGTCGCTAAAGCAGCACATGGTCGCTTAAGTGACCCATGCCCTAGGCTGACCTTCGCTTAAGCATACAACACAATGCTTAAGTGACGTCACTTAAGCGGTTAGGTCTCAGCTAAGTCAACAGGGTGGGGATCGGCTTGGACACTAAAATGACCCTCTTGGCCACTTAAACGATTGAAGGTCCACTTAAGCGGCTACACTAGCTAAGTCTATGCATCAGCTAAAACTTAGTTTTTGCAAAGTTTACATTTTTCCCTAGAAATTCATTCAGAATTTCATAAACACAAATGAACTATGCTACCTCATCAAATTTGAAATTTCAGACTCAACAGCACCATCTCCATTCAGAATCATTTCGGTAAAATGTTGGCCCCAACCCAAAGGCCACTTTTACCGAAATCCATCTAATAGCCCGAAATGAGTCTAAAAGCCTTGGAACCCGAACCAAAGATCTCCCTAGCCTAAAAATCAATATTTCAAAGATGGAACTATCGAAATTGGCATACAAGGTTTCTAACCTGAAGTTTATGCCCCAGAGATAATCCTTTTCAACGAAAACTTCAAAATAAGGAGTTGGCTCTAAAAACCAAATAAATTGTTCGGTAACCAAACTATCAGCTCCATAAAGTCATAGATGACTTAGGGCATCCATAGAAAGCTCTAAATGATGAAAAGGTATGGAAATACAGAAAATGACTTGGAGGATCACTACAATATCTATTATAAAAAAGACTTTTGTTCGCAAAAGTAAAGGGTTAGGATGTACTTGAAGTCTTGAACGGGTGGGGATACTAGGCCTAAATCTCGCTCTCAATATCCCAAGTAGTCTCCTATATTAGATGGTGTCTCCACTAAACCTTAACATTGGAATCTCTCTAGAGTGCAACAGCCTAACATCCCTGACTAATATAAGAACTTGCTCCTCCGCGAAGGTTAATCTATTATCCAACTGAACTGAGTCCCACTGAAGCACATGTGACTCATCAAGAATATAATGCCGTAATATAGAAACAGAAAAATTGGATGAATAGAGGCAAAATTTGGGGGCAAGGCCAGCTCATAAGCCACCTTTTTAACTGTGCAAAGTATCTCAAAAGGCCCAAAATATCTAGGGTTGAGCTTGCCTTTATTTCCTTATCTTATCACGTCCTTCATGGGTGATACTCAAAGGAACACTCAATCACTAACTCCGAACCTCAAGGCATGAAGCCTATGATCTAAATAAGCCTTTTGCGTACTCTGAGCTGTCCTCATCCTATCTTGAATCACCTGGACCCTATCCAATAACTCCCTAAGTAAGTCAGTACCACGGGGTTGAACCTCAAAGTTCTCGAACCATCCTATCAGAGATCAAGAACCTTAACCATATAGTGTCTCAAATGATGTCATCTAAATGCTCGAATCATAGCTATTATTATAGGTGAACACAGCTAATGCCATGTGCTACTCCCACTGACCTCCAAAGTCTATAACATAATCTCAAATCATATCCTTGAGAACCTAAGGTCCGCCTGAGTGTCCAACTCTTTCTGAAAAGTCCTCTAGAAGCTAGAAGTGAATATTGATCCACCATTTGAAATAATAGATATAGGTACTCCCTATAGGCGAACTATCTCACAGACATAGATACGGGTGAACTACTTGGCACTGAAGGACATTTGAATAGGGAGAAAATTTATTAATTTGGTCAACCAGTTTATAATAACCCAAATGCCATCAGAACCATGGGAGGTTCGAGGCAAACCATGAACAAAGTCCATAGTGATCCATTCCCACTTCCACTAAAAAATAGGCAATCTTTGAATCAGGATGCCAGCCTTTGATGCTTGGTCTTCACCTACTAACAACAAAGGCAATGGACAAAAAATTCCACTAAATCTCTTTTCATACCACTTCACCAGTAGTGCTGCCTCAAATCACTATACATCTTAGCTGTCCAGGGTCACTGAAGTATGCGGAGTTGTGAGCCACATGTAATATTGATTGAATCTAGTCTCCAACTCATGAAACACAAAAGCGACCATAAAGTCTCAAAATACCCTCAGAATAAATGGTAACGCTACTATACTCACTATTCATAACCTGATCAGGGATGACATAAAGTCCCCTATCCTCAAACTGAAGATTCTAAATTTGCTTAAATAAAGTAGACCTAGCCTCAACACTGACAAGGATCCTCCTAAGGTCTAAAATATCAAGTCGAACCATTAAGTTGGCTGAGGATTAGATGTCCCATGCCAACAATCGCTTAGAAACTTAAATAGAAGCTTAGCTACCCATACTCACTGCCTTCCAACTCAAGGTGTCTCTACCACATTTGCCTAGCCCAGATGGTATAGAATAGAGATGTTAT
Organism: Capsicum annuum; assembly: GCF_002878395.1. NCBI lineage: Eukaryota > Viridiplantae > Streptophyta > Magnoliopsida > Solanales > Solanaceae > Capsicum > Capsicum annuum. Next base: position 66,171,846 of record NC_061116.1, on the reverse strand, counting down.
AATTTTTCGGTAACTCGATCCACCTATGTTGTCTTGAATTAAGTTCTCTTTGAGTCATATACTATTGAAGACAACAGTGATCAGTGTAGATCTCACAATGAATGCCATACAAAGAATACCTCCAAATATTTAGTGCAAATACTACCATCGATAACTCTAAATCATGAGTAGGGTAGATGAGTCATGAACCATTAGTTTCCTTAATACATAAGCAATAACTCAGCCCTGTTACATCGAAACATAACCCAAACCAATAGTAGAAGCATCATAATAGGAAGAGTTAATATAGGCGCTAAAGTAAGAAAATCCTTGATCTTTTAAAAGCTTAACTCATACTCCTCGAACCACTAGAAAAGAACCTCCTCCTGGGTCAATCTAGTCATCGGCACTATAATAGTAGTAAAACCCTCAACGAACCACCTATAGTAGCCTACCAAACTAATAAAGCTACTCAGTAGGAGGTCTGGACCAATCAAAAATATCCTTAATCTTTGATGGATCAACCACATCCTATTCTTAGACACCACATGCCTTGGAAATGCAATAGACTCAATCCCGAACTCGCACTATGAGAATTTGGCGAATAGCCTTATACCTCTCAAAGTTTGGAGCATAATGCTCAAATATTGCTTATGATCCTTGATACTCCTTAAATACACAAGAATGACATCGATTAATAAACTATAAAGGAGTCCAAATAAGGTTTGAACACACGATTCATCAAATCCATGAAGGTGGCTGGGGCATTGGTCAACACAAAAGACATCACTAGGAACTCATAATGTCCATAAAAAGTCCTGAAAGTTGTATTTTGGATGTCCTCATCCCAAATCCTCAAGTGATGTTAACCAGATCTCAAGTCAATCTTAGAGAACACCGCCGCTCCTTGAATATGGTCAAACAAGTCACAATATAAGGCATAAAATATCTATTCTTCACTATCACCTAATTCAGCTGACTGTAATTAATATACATATATACGAAACCATCTTTTTTCTTCACAAATAAGACAGGATCACCCCAAGGCAACACACCTAATGAAACCTTTACATAGTAGATATTAAAGCTGATAATTTAGATACTTAAGCTTGGCAGGAGCCATATGATAAGGTATCATAGAAATAGGTGACGTTTCTGACTTAAGATCAATAATAAACTCAATATCACACTTAGGAAGAAGGCCAGGTATATCGATAGGAAAAACATCTGAAAAATCATGGACTACAGAAACAGAATTAAGCAACAAGGGCTCTCTGCACGAACATCACAAATATAAGTGAGATAGGACTCGCAAACTTTCGATAAGTCTCTTATCCCGAATATAAGAAATAATATTTATTGGTGTACGGATAAAAAATCCCTTCCATATGATTGGGGGTATGTCGAGCATGGATAACGGTATTAGAAAAATAATCTAAGATCGTATGATAAGGGGTTATCAAGTCCATGCTCAGAATTACATCAATTTCTACCCTATCTAATACAATAAAATAAACTTGAGTATCAAACTCTCAATCTATCATAACACTGATCTATAAACCAGTTCCACTACTAAAGAATCACATATAGGAGTAGATACAAGTAATGGCACACATAAAGAATCCCAAAACAACTCTAGTTATGGTGTATAGTAAGCAGACATATATGAATAAGTGGATTCTGGATCAAATAAAGCAAAAGTTGACTAATGGCACACTGAGATTGTACCTATAATAACAACATCTGAAGACTCTACCTCCGATCTACCAAGTATAATACATAAATAACCTCACCCAACACCTGACTCAACACTTTATTGATCACCTATCCTACCTGCCTAAGGACCTCCTTGAGAACTCTAGGACAATGTTGACAATCATGTACACCACCTTTGGTTGGGGCGGCACTACCCTAATTGGTGAAACACTCTATTCTACAAGTATAATTATCCCATGCCGGGGACACTCTCTAGAATAATGGGAAAAGGCCCCACACTTTAGCATACCCCAGCACTGCACTGTACTTAGAAGATCTGACTGGCCCAGAATAGCCATCTAAACTAGAAAATCTAGAATGTGCACCTCCCAAAGATTGGTTGCTGCTTTGTATAGGATGGTCACTATAATTGGGCTGACCCCATTGATAATCTAAAGCAGTGGCGGATCTACCTTTTAATCAGGGGGTTCGTTCGAACCCCCTTCGACGGAAAATTACATTATTTTTATACTATTTTTACATGGTCAAAAATATTTTTTTATATATATAGAGATGTTGAACCCCCTTCGAATAGTCTGTATGTTTGCTTCTGAACCCCTTCAATGAAAATCCTAGCTTTAACACTGATCTAAATTACAACTTGAATAGGCCTATTAGACTAATCCTGATGTTGATAGGACTGACGTGAAGGGTACCTACCCTGAGATCCTCTACCTATGAACTGTGAGCCACTCCAGCTACCATAAAAACTACCCCAATAATGCAATCTCTTATTACTGCCCCTTTGGGCCTCGTGATGTATCTCCTCCATGGTATAAGCATAGTCATAAACCTTAATAAAAAACATATTGGTGGCAACCAAACTCTCTATATCTATGCAAAGAAGAAGCCTCAATCCCCAAACAAAACACCAAATCTACTCATACTTGGTCAGCAAAATAGTTGTAGAATGCCTAGTTAACTCATGAAACCGAGCCTCATACTCCAGGACAGTCATAGAACCCTGTTTCAATCTCAAGAATTGATCTCTCAAACACTTTCTAAGTCTATGAGGCATATACTTCTCCAAGAAAACCTCAGATAACTAATTCCATGTCAACCCATGAGTCTTAACTAGGCTTAAATGATAGAGCCTATCCTCATAAGCAGCAATAACTCCAATGCATCCTCTCTCAGTGCCCTCAAAGAAATCTTTCTAATATTTTTTGCTCTTCATCATACATAGCAGGATGGGAAACTATCGACTAAGCAACTAATAGTGCTGGATGGATCACAAGTCTAGAGGCCACATAGGGTACGCCCCTGCCTCTGTACCACTCTGATCTACAGTCTGACCACAATCATCTGGTGCACCACTAATAAAATATAGCAACTAAACTAAAGCATCTCTGAGAAGTGAGGAAGGAATAACCCCCGATGAAGCCTAGGTTGCCCATTTACCAATCACTAAATGGGGTGGAGAAATCTCTAGCATAGAAACCGAAATAGGATCTGGTGAAGGCTCTCTATTCTGAACTCTATCTAGGCTGCAAATATTGCCTTCCTCAGAACTCTAGGATAGCCACGACTTCTGATAGAATCCTTAGTCATGGACTCGGGGTCCTCACCTCTATTAGTAGTAGCTCGCGTCCTAGCCATTTGCGAAAGAGTGAAACTAAGAAAATCTTAAAAAGCAACATAGACTCGTAGCATAAAATGAGTGAAGGAAGTGAAGATCTCCCAAAAATATCCTATAGCCTCCCAAAGATAAGAAACAGACTCCATAGTTCTGATCTGCGGGACTCTACTATGCACATGCTCTTGTACCAATAATACTAATAAACCTAAATGCTAATGCCAATTTGTCACGATTCAATTTCATGGGTCATGATGGCACCTACTTAAACTCTCCAGTAGGTAAGTCTAACCATAGCCCAGAACAACAAGTAGTAGGCCAATTGGTAGGAAATGGGATAAGTTAAAAACATGAAATAATTAGATTGCAAATAACAAAACATAAGAAATAATAGTACAACTAGAGATAAATGAGAAGAAAGAGTAAAAATATTCCACAACCTAGTAAGGATGGTATAAGAGCCTCTAGCAAAAGAATAAGAGTACTAGTAGTATCAAATGTACAATGGTCTCGAACAGAAAGACAATCCAAGATACAAAAAGGAGAGAAAGTCAGCTTTAGCTTCGAAAGCTAATCTTATCTCCAAACTGCAACCAACACAAGTGCAAGCGTCAGTGATGATAGATAGTACTCGAATCTGCATTAGAAAAAAATACAAAAGTGGTATGAGTACAAAAACAATGAGTACTTAGTAGGCATTATCGACCGACTTAGCTAAATCATAATAAAAGTACAATAAGATGCGAGAAGGTAAATTAAATTTAAGAAGAGAGACAAACTCCAAAATTAACCCATCAAGAAACTAGGAACTTAAGACTAAATCGGAGAATTAAATCAAGAATTAGACAGAAACTTACAAGGATTATAATAAGGAAATGACTCTCTCGATCTTACCAACACCTAGCGATCATCCAAAGATCAATCTCCTAATTTTTCTAAGCTCTCTAGGGTTTAATGGCTTTTGGGACATTTAAGAAATAAGAGTAAAATAGGTAAAAGGGGAAATAAATATCCCTACAGTTTGCGCTAAAATAATTATTTAACTGCTTAAGAAATCACCGGTAAAGTGGCACATGGTTGATTAAGTGACCCATGCCTTAGGCTGACCTCTGCTTAAGTGGTCTTAATCAGTCACTGCTAAAGCAGCACATGGTCTCTTAAGCTACCCATGCCCTAGGCTAGCTTCTACTTAAGCAAACAACACGTCGCTCAAGCAATGTCTACTTAAGCTATCTGGTCCCCGCGAAGGCAACAGGATAGGGACCCTCTTAGCCACTAAAATAACCCTATTGTCCGCTTAAGCGACCACCGCTTAAGTGACCAAAGGTCTGCTTAAGTGGCTGCACCAGCTAAGTCCATGCACTAGCTGAAACTTGGTTTTTGACAAGTTTCTATTGCCTCTCAGGATTTATTTGAAATCCTGTAAATGCAAACAGACTATTCTACCACATCAAATTTGACGTTCCAAACTCAAAGATGCTATCAAAATTGACATATAGAGTTATTTCAATGAAATATGGACCCCACACCCAAAGACCATTTTTATCAAAATTCATTCAATAGCCCGAAATAAGTCTAGAAGTCTTCTGACCCAGAATAAAGGTCTCCTTAGTCTATAATCAATGTTTTGGAGCTAATCTAAAATTTATGCTCAATCGTCAATCCTTAACAACAAAAACTTCAAAATAAGGATTTTACTCTAAAAACCAAACGAATTGCCCGACAACCAAACTGTCAACTCCAGTAAGTCATAAATGACTGGGAAAGCTATAGAAAATCTCTAAATAGGAAAAGGATATGAAAATGCCAAAAATAATTTGGAGGGTCATTACACATTGCTTCTCTTCATGAAGCAATACCTTGATGGCTATAAATACCTAATTTTTTCAGTTGGTACATACATGAAATTTTAAATTAAAAACACTCTTTTAAAAAAAACTCTAGTGTGATTTGCTACCATTAAGTGCGTTCATAGTTTGATAGAGTTTGAGGTATCGCTATTCTGTCGAAGTGATTCATTTTATCCTGAAAAGATATATTCCATAACCTCATATACTTTAGGAAAATAATTTTCTTAAGGACACACCGTGTATTTGATGGACTTGAATCTTCCAATATTTATCTCTTTCTGAATGTTTGATTTTGCTATTTCCAGAAAATAGTTTGAACTTCTTTTTTGGTTGGTCATAAGTTGGGTTGAAGTTCTTATTAAAGAAATCAAAGTTGTGAATGCAGAGTTACAAATTCATTTGATTATTCATACTTTAGTTTGAATATGTGTAATACAGAGTTACAAATTCATTTGATTATTCGTACTTTAGTTTGAGCATGTGTTTGAAGTTTTTGTTGTAAAATATAGATTTTACTAAATCCGAAAAACAACAGTGGAAAAATTTCAATTTCTTTATTAGTAAGAAAAATTAGCAAGTAACGCCCCTGCAGAGATTGAATTTTTGTGAGTGCATTCATAGTAATCTCCAATCACATACTGGTGGAGGATTTATTTCTAAAGTTAGTGGACACCACACTAACTATTGTTTCATTAACAAATTCTACATTAGTAACGGAATGACAAAAATATAAGACATTGACATCAACTAGGACGATAATTAGGATCAAGTAATTCTACCTATAATTAACATCAATAATAATTGTGGCCTTTTATAAATCTATTACCATATATAGTGAATGTCTATATATGAAAAAGTCAGAAACCCCAACTTTTGGGACAAAGTTAGTTTTCTCAATAAATAAAGGGGTTTTTCTTCATTGTAATAGAACCCCTCAAGGGTCCCTCGTTATTCAAGTGAAATGAGAATTACTCTCTCTTCTCTCTCGTTATCCTTCTTCTCTTTTTTATTTTTCATAACATATTCTCAGCACGAAACTCATTCTTTTAAGTGCGAAAGAAAAAAATGGCATGTTGATGGTCAGAGATAATGTCGTTGTTGTTTGAACACTCTCAAAGGTAAGTATGCAAAGAAGTCATGGACATAGGTGTGTTTCGCATAAGCAAGTATTTGGTTATTAATAGGTGCTTAATTTATTGGTTTCTTTTGTAAATTAACAACTTTGGTTTTTAAGTGTTTATACTGACGATGGATATATTCATTAAAATTGATTATTATATTATCAGAGATCTCAAAGATTAAATCTTAATGAACCATGGTATATGATATCATTTATTAACGAAAAGATATTAGTGTAAGACCTCACAAAATTCTAAGATTAATTCAGTCCCTTAAAGCTTGTTACGAGGTCCCAGACTTAGAAAATTTTAGCAAAGTATTCCTACTTAGAGTTATTTTTGTCTTCATAGTTGGAGATCTTATTTCGAGACCCTTATGACCATTAAATATTGATCTTTAAGTTGCTTCATGATCAGGAATGTCAGTAAGTGTTCTCGGATGAGTTTTGAATTTTTCAAACATCGTTTGAAGCACGTTTGGGAGTCCAAACCAGTGTATCGACGCACCGCATCGCCTATTGCATTGGTGAATATTTCCCCCAGCTCCCAGTGCAATTTCCAGTGAACCAATATTTTGCGTCAGCCATAGCGTCAATCCCTTCGACACGGTACGATGGTCTACGCGTTGCTAGACCAGTTTTCAGTCATTAAAAAGCCGTATCCTCAGGGGTATTTGGGTTTTTTCCATATCTATCAGCCCCTAAAACAGGAGATTTAGCCACTTTAGAGGCAAAATCCATTCACCATTCTCAGAATTGCTCAAGAACAAAACCCTAGGGCTTCTAACTCAAGGTTCAAGATTCAGGAACTCACTATCAACCTTAGTCAATTCAAGTACCAAGGTATGTGAAGTGTTCATCCAAGGGTTCCTTCCTCCCTTGGAGTACAAAAAACTCTTTTAAACTTCAAGTAGATTGATTTCATGATTTCCATGATTGGTTTTAAGTGTATTCATAATTATAATGTTAATTGGGTTTCTAATCCATGGTTTATTACAAGTTTCATATGGAATTGATTATCATGTGTGTAGTATCATGTGAATTTATATTGAAGCCATTGGATTTGTGAATTTGGGAATTGATGTTATGATGCCTATATGTTGTTTAGTATCATGTGCACATTGGTGCTCCCCAAGTGTTTGTTAAAGTGCTCATGTGAACGAAATGGGGAAAATCATGACATACTAGTATATATGTAAACTTATGCCTTATAAGTGTTTGATAAAATATCTCTATGGATGAGTTATGAACAAGTGCACAGTGTTATGTTTTTCAAGTTTACTCTATGCTTTACTTTTCATGCTATCGAGTCCTAGGGTTATTCAATACCCAAAAATTTAGTTGTTCACCTAGAGCTACAGTAGTTACAAAATAGTTACGAACAGTAGTACTCAGTAATCAGTCACAGTCTCAGTTCAGTATTTAGTTTAGAACCCAGTGAACTTAATTAGTTAACCAGATTCAGTAGTACTCCATCAGTTAGCAAAATTTAGTGAACTCATTTTAGTTCAGTTAGACAGTACGATCAGTAACAGTTCATTTAAGCCTAGTATGGACTAGAAATCAGTTTAGTGTCTATTTAGTTGGGAGTAGGATTCAGGACCAAGTGAACCCGGGGATGGGGGCATTCATGCCAGTATAAGGTTTGACCCTTAGTAGCAAGCCCTGCATTATAGAACTATGTAGCTAGCGTAGATTAAGATATCTTCCTGCCAGACTAGGGTTGATATATCTCATCGATGAAAGAGCTTCTTGTCAGAGAGGGTTAACTCACAACTTATCTTTACCCGTGGCATGGTACTGACACCCTTCCAACTGGGATTATAGGTTGGACCTCAATCCATTCAGAGAGGGGTATATCGATTAGATAATTATCTCTCATAGTTTCAGTTTAAGTTTTAGTCTCAATATAGAACTCAGTTCAGTTCTACAGATTCAGGACTGTCCGATATAGTCACCCAACTCAGTATAGAACTCAGTTCAGTTCCACTGAATCAGGACTGTCAAAAATAGTCACCCAGTTATCAATCAGGACTGTCAGAAACAGTCACTCAGTTATCAGTATTACAGTATCAGTAAACTTAGATATTAGTTAATCAATATTCAGAACTCAGTAACCAGCATTGACAATATCTCAGTTACACTTTATGTATCCATGCATAATGCATATGAACCCATGCATATCAGCCTACCTTACTTAGCATACCAGTACATTCAAAGTACTGACGCACATTTTTTTTTTACTTTATGATGTCTTATATCATAAGTTCAGACTCACGGGCTCCTGACCATACTTATCAGCCCAGCCTATCAGCAGCAGACTTAGTGGTGAGTCCTCCTAGTGTAACACCCTGTACTTTTACCTAGCTTAAATTTATCCCAAAAATGTCAAAGACTTTATTTAAATATGAATACACTTTTATATGTAATTTTCAAGATTTTGACTTTTCATTGTGTGGGAAATTGAATAAACTTTCCATTAATACCAAATTTGCCCAAAATCGACACCCAGGCGAAGCGTTAAAGCCATTTTAGTAAGATAGTGTACCACCTGGTACTTTAGCGCATCATGGGGGCAGTCCAAATGGCATTTTTCAGTTTCCAGTGAGGTACCACAATACCAGTGCATTGCGCCATAGCTTATTTTTATATTTGTCAGTTTCCAGTACACCAACGCGATCCCACTGTATTGCGGTGAACTTTTAGGTCGCATCCAAAGGGTAACGCGATTCCACCGCGTCGCGCTGATAGTCTAATTCCTAGTTGTCCACTTTCTAGTGACACGACACGATAGCATCACGTCATGCCAAGGGCCCAGATTGGGATTTTTTAGTTAATTTCTAGTTTTAAATTTTGAGTTTTTAAATCATTCTAGGGGTATTTGAGTCTTTTTCCCCGGCCCTGGTCAGCCTTTAACATGAAATTCAACCCTAATAAACCTAGTTACACCATTATTCATTCATTTTTTCCCAAATTAAATCATTCTCTCTCAAGAGGCAAAAACCCTAGTTCAAGAATCAAGGTCAATCCTCAAGAATTTCTCCAAGAACTTTTAAGAACTCTTCTTCTCAAGTATGTTAAGTGTTCATTTATGGGTTTCTTTCACCCTTAGAGTCCAAAAATCCCTTTTTAAATATACAAGATCTCAGATTTATGATTTCTATATCTGAATTAGATTAAATTCTTGTTCATGATAGTAGTTGGGCTTCAATCCATAATTTAAGTGCAAGTTTTATAAAATTGAATAGCTTGTGTGATAAATATGTGATTATCTTGATAAACCCTTGAATTTACAAAATGATTAATATGTCTATGATGTTAATTGGGTTTTAATCCATGACTGTTATATGAGTCATGAAATTAGATTAGTGTTTTATGGGGAATTATATGAATTGCATGCTAAACCCATGGAATTGTAAGTTGGGCATTGTAGTTGCCATGTTTATATGTTATCCATGATTATGTGCATGAAGTTATGCTCCCTAAGTGTTTGATAGAATGTTTATGTGAATAAAGTGTTGAAATCTTGACATGTTAGTATATGTATAAGCTTATGCTCTACAAGTGTTTGATAAAATGTCTCTATAGATGAATTATGAACATTTATACATTGTTGTGCTTTGTAAGAGCATATGATGCTTTACTTTTCATGTTATCGAGTCCTAGGGGTATTTAATACCCGATAATTTAGCTGTTTATTTAGAGCCAGTGTCAGTTATAGAATAATGTCAGTCTTGTCATGATCAATAGTACTCTCAGTTAGATATAGAACTCGGTAGAATTCAGTCAGTTATAGCACTCAGAAAATTCAGTGAATTCAGTCTAGTTCAGTCCAGTCTAACAGTTCAGTGTCCATTCAGTTGGGAGTAGGATTTAGCACTGAGCGAGTGCAGAGATGATGGCTTCCCCATCAGATAGGCAGAGTCATTAGTAGCAGTCCCTGTACTCCAGAACTGTATAGATAGTGCAGGATGAAGAGTCACCCATCAGACTAGGCTTGACTACCTCTCAGGGGTCACCCGTCAGATTAGCCTTGGCTCCGCCCAGGTTTCACCCATCAGTTAGGCTTGGTATCCTGGTTTTCTAGTGTTAGTTCTCGTGGCACAGTATTAGCACCCTACCAGCTAGAGTTACAAGTTGGACCCCAATCAGTTTAGAGAGAGGCATGTTTAGTTAGATGATATCTCCCACAATTTTAGTTTCAGTTTCATTCTTCAGTAGGGAACTCATTTTAGTTCTACAGAATTGGGACTGTCAGACACAGTCAATTCAAAACCAGTAATTTAGTTATCAATAACTCAAATATCAGCTACTCAGTTATTAGAATTCAGTAATTAGCTTCAGAGAAGCTCAGTTATAGCATGTATATAAACGCACAATATTGTATACTCAGTATTTGTCGTAGTTCAAATTATCCATGTACTCTCATGTTCAGTTATTCTATATCATTTAGTTAGTTATTGTTCATGCATATGAACCCTTGCATTCAGTCTTACCTCATCTAGAATACCAGCACATTCCTATATACTGACGCATACTTTTCTACTCTATGATGTTTCATATCATAGGTTCAGATGCTCAGGTTCTTGACTACGCATAGTAGATTCAGATTCAGCCAGCAGCAGTTGATTAGCAGTGAGTCCTCATCATTCAAGGATATTCTATTATTTCATATTTTCAGTAGATATAGTAGTTCAGTAGATGGAGTTAGTTGGGGGATTGTCCCATCAACTCCACTTTCAGACAGATTCAGTTAAAGGATTTTCAGACTAGATTTTCAAATAGTATTCAGTTTTACAGATGTTATATTTTATTAGTATTTCAGATGTTTTGAACCTTATGGCATTTCAACCTATTTTCTGCATTAATTACAGTACTATTATTCCATGCTCACAGCAGATATCATTCATGGGTTAGCTTGTGGTCCTTTGGGGTCGTAAGCACTGTGTGACGACTAGGGAGTAGTCCTGGGTCATTACACATAGTTCGAGGATAGAGTATTATTTTAGTATTTTACTACAGTTTTAATAGTGGGAGTTAGTTAGGGGTTTGTTCCATCAACTCCATAATTCAGACAGTTAGAGGCTTTTAGACTAGAATATCTCAGACAAATATTTTAGTATTCTGTTTTCAGTATTTAGTATTTATTTTCAGTTATGAACCTTATAGCGATTTCATCCTACCTTTCATATTTATTTTAGTAATATCATTATTGTAGTGTTATTATTTTTAGTGCTCACAATAGGTACCAGTCATGGGTTAGCCGGTGGTCCTTCAGGGTTGCTAGCACCGTGTAGCATCCGGGGTACAGACTCGGAGCGTTACAAACTTAGTACCATAGCCTAAGGTTCAACAGAGTCCTAGGGATTCGCAGACTAAGTAACAACGAGTCTCCTTTAATCAAAATTCTTTGGCGGAATCAGTCTGTTGAGAGAGCTACTTAGGAAGCAGAAGCAGATATGCGGACTAAGTATCCTCACCTCTTATCCGCATACTCAGATTTAGCTCAAGTTAATAGTTTTCCTTGGATTCATTCAGTTCCATACTCAGATTACCTTTATAACTCTGTATTGGTTCAATTACATAGCATTCTCATATCATGCATACCTTCATGAAACTACTCAGTCATGTGTCATGTTTTCAGAATTCAGTCATACATGACAGTATGACAACTCAGTATGTCAGTACTTTCAGTCATGTAATCATGCTTCAGTTGTGCATGTTCAGTAAATGATCTCAGGTTCATTAGTATCCTCAACTTAAAGTAACAGTTTTCCTTAGATTGGCTTAGTTCCATGTTCAGTTACAGTTATAAATGTGGTATCTATTATCGTTGCATATCTAGTCATGCATTCACGAATCAGTTCAGTCATGTACTCATGTATCAAATATGCATATTTAGTATGAAAACTCAACTTATCCGTACTTTCAGTCATGTATTCTATGTATCAAATATGCATGTTCAATGTACAAACACAATCATAAATATTTCTCAGCATAATCAGTCTCATTCGAGGAAGAATGTTCCTAAAGGGGAGATATTGTAAGACCCCGCAAAATTCTAAGCTTAATTCAGGCCTTTAAAGCTTGTTAAGGGGTCCCAGACTTAGAAAATTTTAGCTAAGTATTCATACTTAGAGTTATTTTAGCCTTCATAGTTGGCGATCTTATTTTGCGACCCTTGCGACGATTAAATGTCGATCTTTAAGTTGCTTCATGATCAGGAATTTCAGTAGGTGTTCTCGAATGAGTTTCAAATTTTTTGAACATCGTTTGAAGCACGTTTGGGAGTCTAAACCAGTGTATCGATGCGATCTCGACGCCCTGCATCGCCTATCGCATCGATGAATATTTTCCCTAGCTCCTAGTACAATTTCTAGTGAATCGATGTGGACTCGATGTGGTGTGTCAGCCATAGCATCGATTCCTTTGACGCGGCGCGTCGGTCTGCACGACGCTAGGCCTGTTTTCAGTTATAAAAAAGTCGCGTCCTCAGGGGTATTTGGGTCTTTTTCCCACGTCTATCAGCCCCCAAAACACGAGATTTATCTATTTTAGAGGAAAAATTCATTTACTATTCTCAAAATTGCTCAAGAACAAAACCCTAGGGCTTCTAATTCAAGTTTCAAGATTCAAGAACTCACCATCAACCTTAGTCAATTCAAGTACCAAGTAAGCTTCACTTTTGAGCTCCCAAACTATTTAAGGTTTAATTCTTAAGAGGCAAGATGAAAAATGAGCAAAATGACCCAAAAACTATTTATAAGTGCAGAAAATCTGCACTAAAATGAACCAAAAAGCTGCAGTTTTTTTTTTGTTAAAGTCCACTCCGGACTTCGACAGGGTGTCTGGAGTTCGTTCGGAGTCCTATACATGCAAATGAACTATGCAACCACACTAATTTCGACGTTTTGGACGCGATGATGATATCAAATTTTCAAAAAAATATCGTTTTCAGAAAGTTGATCCCTGAAACCCGAAATTATAATTTTTTAAACCGAGGGTCGAAATGAGATTTAAAAGTCGTAAAATCATACCAAACATGCTAACACCCTAAAATTGATATTCTGGATCTGTTGGCGAAGTCAGATTTTCCATCCGAGGTCGTTTCGATCAAATGTGGGTTCCACACTCATATTTCTAATTTTCTAACTTTCCAACCAATAGATCAAAATGAGCTCGGGTGCACCAGGACCCGAACCAAAGGTCTACCTAGCCTAAAATCGATATTCCAGAGCTGTTGGCCCAGTTCATTTGTCCATCTGTTGCACTGATCAAAAGATATCCATATAAATCCAAAATAAGACTCTCGAAGCCATCAAAAACCATAATATTGCATAAATGATACCAAAAATGCATCGAAAATCATGTCAATCACTCCCACACTCCAAAAATATCATAATGCAACTACAGAGAGGGGTAAAATAGTCAAATCACACAAAATCACAAATTTCACCTATTTCATCAAATTTTTAGGTTGTTACATCACCAATCAAAATCAAAACAAAACTAAGAAGAAGAAGAAAATATAGAAGTAGAAGATATTTTTCTAGTAAAATTTGATCAAATAACTACTTAAATAGAATTGTAGACATTCTTGTTTTATATAACGTAAAATTCTATTTGATTTAGAAGTGTTAAATATTATGAATTCTTATGTGAATAAAATATATTTTTTTCTTTCCATACATATGTTTTTAAAAAAAATATATTTTGGTTCCTAAAATTTTTCCATTATTAAATTAAATTTTTTCATCAATAAATTGGTACCTTTTCTTTTATGTCTTTTTCTTAACTATAATGTTTGGTTATTCTTACCAAAAAAAAAAACCATTTGGTTCTTAATTTTCTTTTTTTCCTTTTCAAGGTTAATTTTTTTCCTAAAAATTTGTGTAGGATTCCTAATTAAAATAAAAAAATTGCCATATTACATTTATTTCCTTTTAGTTATGTGATTCTTTCTAATTTTTCTTTTTGTATCCTAAATATTTGAATAATAATTTAATGATAATTATTTTTTAAAAAAAGTGAAAAGACGATTTTGTCTATTGTGGGATGTTTTAATGAAGGGCAAAAAGTTCAAATCACTTTTCAAAAGGTATTCACACTTTTAATATATTATAGATTAGCTTATTGCATTTAATAATTATCCAGTTAATTGCAGTGAAACTTTCATAATGATTTAGTTTATATTTTATATTTAGACATCTTTTGGTATACTTTTATATATTATATTCTAAAGTTTTGCTTATGACTTATATCAGAAAGTATATCTAAGAGATTCGATATTATTACTTCTCCTTGTATATAATTTTTTTCTGGCATTCAAATATGACTTTGTTTATGTTATTATTTATTGACATAACCAAATAGCCGAACCGCAAAATACCAAACCAAAAACAAAAAATTCGAACCTAATCAAATTTAGTTTGGTTTAGATTGGATTGTACTTTTTCAAAGACAAAAATCGAAATCGAATAACACAAAACCTAATCGAAAGACCAAATGCATACCCCTACTGGCTATAGAAATTGTGCATTTTAAATTATCTGATCTGTGTGTATGTATATATATACACAACAACAACAACAACATACCCAGTGTATTCCCATCAAGTGAGGTCTGGTGAGGGTAAAGTATACACAGTCTATCCCACTACCTCAGATGAAGTAGAGAGGTTGTTTATATATATATATATATATATATATATATATATCACTTTTACACTATCACTTTATACATTTTGCTAACTAATGTTTGTGGTTAGGTGAAAATGCTTAATGGTACTCCCCCTTCACTACTTTTACTTGTTCATAATGAATCTTGCACATTTTTTTTTAAAAAAAAAAAGAGAATAATAAAAAAAGTGCACACTTTACAAAAATACCCATAGTTATAAGCATTTCAAAAAGTCTTGGAAAATGATTAGGGGAATTAGTCTTGTTAATAGTAAAACATTAAACAAAGATTGTCATTCTCTTGTTATGTAAGTAAAAGTGCATTCATTTTTAATATGAGAAGTGATAAATGACCACAATGTTTTTGGGTGAAAATCATTTCCCCCCTTAACTTTACTTTAAAAATCAAACTCTCCCCTCAATTTTAAACAATAAACATTCTTCCCCTTTTAGCCTACTTGTCTTTTTTAAATATCTATTTTACCCTTACACTATTAATTTTTATTTTTCTTTACCTCTTTAAAATTATTATACTTTTTATTTTTAATTTATATAGTGAATTTATTTTTTAAAAAAAAAGAAAATTATTTTCTAGACAAAAAAAAGTGAGAAATATATATTAAGTATATAAGTTAGTGACATTCTAAATGAAATAAATGACCATGATAAGCAAATTTATTTATTAATAATAATTAAAACAATAATATCCATTTATACTAGTGAAAATAACAAATAAAAATAACTTTATAAACATATTCCAATGCATGTAATATAACAACATATAACAAAAATGGAGATATATTTTATACTAAATTAATTCAAAAGTTTACTTATATTATAAATATTTACTCCCTCTATTCACTTTTACTTGTCACTATTTCGCTTTTTGAGGTCAACCTGCATGAACTTTGACCAACATTTTAAGATGTATAATTTAATATTTAAATTTAAAATTTAGATGATTAGATAATATATGAAAAATGCTACAAGTTGCAATCCTTCTTCATATTAATAAAATGAAAAAACCATATCTTAAAATATTGGTTAAAATTTATGCAGGTTGACCTGAAAAAATAAAAAGTGACAAGTAAAAAAGAACAGAGGCAGTATATCGAAACTCATGATATCTATATATATATATATATATATATATTGCACACACACATACTTAATGCATGCAAAATAAGAGATAAGGTACAAGATACCCCTGAACTATACATGAAGTTGTTATGACAGATTAGCCTACCTAATTACCTTAATATCTAGTATTGAAGCAAAATTAATAATCCATTTAAAATCTAGAAGAATGAGAAACATACCACCTAATTATGATAAAATCAAATTTAGATATCCACCAAAATATTATAAATATGGTTTAAATGAATAAAGTACAAAAATACAAGAACTAAAACAAATTATTTCTGAAAAACGTAAAGAATTAAAAATAAGAATAGAAAGACTACATTATAATATATTTGCCGGAGTTAGTGAAAACTCAATAAATACACAAAAAGATGAAATATCAAAATTAGAATCACAAATAGATAGTTTAAAATATATATATATATATCAACATGAATTATTCACAACAAAATGGACAAAGAAGAATTTATAATAGATGAAAAAATATATGAAAATCACGATGGATTAAAAATAAAAATAGTATTTTCTAATCTAGGAAGAAGATATAAGAAAATAGGTGAACATTTATATTTAATGTTAGAAAAAAAAATTAAAATTAGAAGATAAATTGACAGCTATGGTAAGAATAGAAAGAGAAAATGAAGAAATAGATAGGAAAAAGGAAATAGAAAAAATAAAACACCAAACTACAGAAGAAATACGAAAAATAGAAAAACTAAAAATAGTAGGATTGCTGAATTAAAAAAAGAACTACAAATGTTAAAAGATTTGTACAAACAAAGACAAAAGGAAAAGGAAGAAATAGATAAAGAACAAAAATTACTAAATGAGATAAATCAATTTAAATAAAAATTAGAAATAAACAATAAAGAAATAAAAAATAAGGAATTAGAAATAAATAATATAGATGTTGAAGAGACAGATAATTATGATTCAGAAGATAGTGAAACATATACAGAAACATTAACAAATACAAAAAATTTAGAAATCAATGAAAAACAAGAAGTAATTAATGAAGAAAACTTAGAAAATATCAACGCCGAAATAAATACTCTTGAAAAAAAAGAAGATGAAAATATAATACCTAGAACATCAGAAATAAGAAAACCTACATATTATAAGAATAAGTTTAAAAGATATAATCTAAGAATGAATATGACAAATGGACACCAAAATAAATAGTTAATAAAAATTATAACTTTTTAGACTTAGACTGTGTAATAGATACAGAAAAAACAATACAATTATGGATAGGATATATGACAAAACAATTATTAGATAATAATATAAACATAACAGATGCACTAGAATATATAGAAAGAACACTAATAGGAACAGTGAAATTATGGTTTTCAAATTTAACTGAAAATAGCAAGAAGGTATTAAGAACTAACAAACCTACAGAAGGAACATCATCAACAACAACTAAACTAACACCTATAGAATTATTAAAAAAATATGAAATAGTTATATCTTATATATACTTAGAGATATAGAAATTATAGATATTAAGAAAATAATATTAGAAAAGGTATTAGACTATGAAATTAAAATTATAAATTGGATAGCACAGTTATACCTGGATAATTACCCAGAAGAATATTATTTAGATTAACAGATGTTAGAATATATTAGAAAAACTAGAGAAAATCAAGATAATCTAAATAAAGAAATTAACTATAGAAATCGAATTAGAAAAATAATGGAGAATCTAAAAGAAAAATTAATATGGATAGAAGAAACCTTAGAAAATTTAGAAAAAAGTACATGTGATAGTTTATATAATTTAAAAAACTCGCTACAAGAAGAACAACACAAGATAATAAATAACATTGAAAATCTAGAATTAGATATACATTACAGTACAATTAGGATAAATTATTATACAGAAATCTGTAACTCTGCAATCACTACAGGATAAAATAATAAACTACACAAATTAATGAATACATCTTACGAAAAGAATAAATCATTAAGAGATATTGAAACAAAATTTAAGAAATATCCATGCACTAAGAAAAATAGATTCATTATACATATAATAGATCTATTTCATAAGTTAGTTATCCGCACAATCTCTAGCTAAATGTCCTAGTTTTCCACAATTATAACAAGTACATTCTTTTATAGATTTCTTTTTTCTATATGGTCTTTTGTATTTATAACTTTTTACATAATATCTTTTTCTTGGTTTCTTGTATTTATATTTTGATTTTTTATATTTTTTATATTTCTTATGTCTTTTTCTTTTCTTATAATATCTTTCTTCACATCCGAATTGGGGTGCTATTTTATTTTTGCAACATGCTAAATTATTTATCAATGTTTTTTCCATTTTTAATTCTTCTCTATATTTTTCACATAAGTTTCT
The DNA here is from genome assembly GCF_002878395.1 of Capsicum annuum. Taxonomy (NCBI): domain Eukaryota; kingdom Viridiplantae; phylum Streptophyta; class Magnoliopsida; order Solanales; family Solanaceae; genus Capsicum; species Capsicum annuum. The sequence continues at coordinate 66,153,377 of NC_061116.1, read as the reverse complement.
AGACCATTGTTGTAAAAATTTTATTCTTGCTCCTAGAGTATCTACTATTTTTGCTTCTTCCCAACTCTTTATTATCTTTGAACTAAATGGTTCGGGTAATTTATTAAAATATAATTTTCTTATTTCTTTACTTTCTTCTATATTATATGCTCCTTTATAATAATATTTTTTAAATGCGCAAGTATATTCATCTATATAACACATATTACATATTGCTAATTTTAACATTAAATTCCTATTTGTATCTTTTTCTTCATTTTGTTCTTCAGGTATATTTATTTATGATTATGAATAGCTAAATTCATAATTCCCAACAATCATGGTATGATAAAATAAATTCATGTTAGTTACTTTATAGTAGAATTATTCGAAGAATAATATGTTAAGAAGTTTATTAGCAAAGTGGAAACGGAGAAAAATCTTTATTACCACCTAAACTTATTTTTACTGATCTTGTTGTCAAAAATCAAAATATTTTTGTACTCCTCTTAGCCAAGTTAGCACGCAAAATGAGTACAAAAAAATTTTGATACTTGATCATTGTGTCAACAAAAAGGAGCATAAAATATAAAAAAGATGAGTTTAGGCAATAGGACCCCCGTAAAATTTACGTGTATCATAACAACTTCGGGTATAGTTGAAGGAGGGAGGGGGGGACGAAAAATACTTGTGATTTATCTCAGTAAAATAACAATCATTAAAAAAAATATTAGATTTGTGATAAGTTCATTAAAAAGGTTAAACTAAAAAAATTAAATAAAAATATATAATTACTTGAATAAAGTAAATAATGTATACTATAAGAAGATATAGCAAATGTCAAGGTTAAATTAGACATTGTCAAGGTAAAAGGGGGGGAGGATGCTTATTATTCAAAGTAGAGGGGGAGTTTGATTTTTAAAGAAAACTTGAGGGGGGGAAATGATTTTCACCCCAATTTTTGGCTCAAATTTTGCCACAATTGTGAAAAGACTTTAATAGCCTTTCTTTTTCAAAATAAAATCAAAGGGAGTTAAAGGGAGTTAAAGTTTTGTTATTTCCTAAACATAAAAATCAAAAGTTTATATTGGATTAATCATAGTTGTAACTATCATTAATTATGCAAGAAAGCATTTAATTGATTTTATAAAGTGGATTCCACCATATCATTCCACTTCACCTTCTTCTCTTTCTCCTCAACTAATTATTTTTGTTTCCCTTATTTTTAGCTCATTCGTTTTCATCTATTTTTATCAAATTGTAAGGCTAATTTTATTATATAAAAAATAATAATTCATTAAGATGTTTTGATTTAGTTATCTAATTTTAAATTTATAATATAATTTTTTAAATTATTATGTACACTTCATCCAATTATAAAATTCATAGTTTAATTATTATTATTATTATTATTTTAATTTATTTTACATAGAAGTCATTCAAATTTAAAAATGAGTTAATACATAAAAATGACCATAAACTCGACACCAAATTATAACTTTGACCTTAAACTTTGATAGTGCACAAATAAGACCTTTAACTATTCAAAACCTGAACAAATATGACCTCCGATTTTGCAACCCCATGCATGAGTCTCACTCGCGCCTACATGGAAAGATAATCCAATCACACGGTGCCACGTCGTTAAAAGGGATGACTTGGAGAGAGGTCATATTTGTATAGTTTTGAATAGTTAAGGTCATATTTGTGCACTGTCAAAGTTTTACTTTTTGTGTTAAAACGACGTCGTTTTTATTATTATTATTATTATTATTATTATTATTATTATTATTATTTATTTATTTATTTATTTATTTCTATAGTAGAAGAACCAAACTTTTTTTTAATTTAAAAAATTATTATTATTATTTAATTTATTTCTATAGCAGCAACACCTAGCTTTTTGTTAATTAAAAAAAAACAGCCACTAGCAGGGATCGAACCCGCACAGTAGGCTGAAGGAAGCGCCCAAGAAGAGCAAATAACATCACTGGACTATCTAAGTGTCTTGTTTCATGTGGTTCAACATTAATATACGTACATAAATATACATTTTCTATCTCATATATATACAACGTAATTTTTTTACCAAGGGGGTTCGGGTGAAACCCATGGAAACCACGTAGGTCCGCCCCTCGTTAATTTAATAACATTTTAATAACGTTAATTTAATAATATTTTAATTATGTTAATTTGATAACGTTAATTTAATATACTACTACTACTATCCTTAATAGCATTAATTTAATAACGTTTTATTAAAACTATAATTTTTTTTATTATTAGTATAGTTTAATCTTTAATTTAATATTTAAATAAATAATATTTAGATATATTATATAAGCTAAATTCGTCCTCTGTTTTATAATATATATACATACCCGCTTGATTTTTTCATATGAGGCTGACCCGCCTAATTAATAAATCTTCAATGTTGCTTTTTCTGCAATGACAAAAGAAATTAGGTGTCATTTTCATCTTTGAGCTAAAAATAATTAAAAAATAATAGTGAAGAGTCATTTAAAGGTCATATTTGTGCAGTTTGAAGTAGTTAAGGGTCATATTTGTGCACTGTCAAAGTTTAAGGTCATATTTATGTATTATGCCCTTAGATTTTAAGCTGGACGCGCCCAGTTTTGCTTGTTGAACATGCGTTTTGCCACGTAGGATTGGAGGTCATATTTGTGCAGTTTTAAATAGTTAAAGGTCATATTTGTGCACTGTCAAAGTTTAAGGTCAAAGTTATAATTTGGTGTCAAGTTTAGGGTCATTTTTACGTATTAACTCTTTAAAAATTTGTAACATAAAAGAATTTTTTTTCTTAAATTCTTGTCACTTAAAAGTCATTCAACTTTGATCAAGTTAATTAAGAAGTAAATTTCATCTGAATTTTGATATATCATATAGAAAATATGACAGAGGTCCAAAATAAATTAATTAAATGCAGGATGATATTAGAAACATCTCTAATGTTTTACTTTTTAACACATAACTTATTGGGGATATACAATATTATACATACTTTCCTTAGTTTGATTTCTTTATAATAATTTTAATCTAATATTAGTAATATTGAAGAAAATGTAATTTGACTATTTTCTGCACTAATATATGTATTTGTATAGTAAATTTTTTAAACACCTTTTGAAAAAATAAATAAAATAATTTGTACTAAATTTTAAAGATAGGATACTTTTATGTCACAAAATAGAAAAATATTTTTTGTATATCAATTTTTAAATTTGAATAACTTTTATTTTAAAAAAATTGAAACCAATATTTTTGTATGATAAACTAAATGTTAGGTGATTGCCGATAAAATTGACCTATCTTTCAGTTATTCAATTTTTTAATTCTTCTAATTTTCACCCACAAATTCTCGGTGTAGTTCCACAATTTTTACATACTTCAATTATTTTTTAAAAAATTATGAAAAAAAAATTAATTGCTCATAAAAAATATTGATTTAATTTCATAATAATTTTAAAAAGAAGACATAGGAGGAGTAAAAGTAGTAGAGAAAAATTATATATGTGAATCATTAACTACTTGAAAAGTGGAATCAGCTCTTATCTTTTTGTCAATAAAAGGATGTTCTCACATAAGTATAACTTGACATGTCTCCAACATAATAAAATTACTACAACAATACTAAATCTTTAGGTACAATAAATTACCTCAAATAAAATATTGTAACTAAATGAGTACTTTTTATTTCAAATTCTAAAAAATTATGGCAATTGTTAAGTTTTTGCTTCAAGTTCCATAACTATTTGATATGGCGAAATGAATTTTACAGAATTTTGTAGCTAATAATCATTTTTTATCATGAATGAAAATTTGTTGTAGCAACACTAAACTAGAAAAGGTTACATTTATGAGCGAGATATTATATCTTGTTTGTATAGTGACTAGATAATCTTTATTATAAAATCAAATGCCATACATCTAAGATAATTAGATGTGTTAATCACTTGATTTGATTCGATCTTACCGAGTTTTACTAGTACATTTGAAATATAGTTTAGATAAATAAGTGATTATATATAATTTGATTTGATTCGGGCTTAACAGGCCTTACTAGAGAATTTGAGATATAATTAAATAAATAAGTAATTATAATGTATTTACTTTCAATTTGCTATTTATAATAATATAAACAAAATTTATCATGTCTCACTCAAGTTTTACCTTGATCAATTGTTATGACAGTTGTTATTTTATTCAAAGTTTCGAACCTCATCTTTACGAACAATGTTTTTATGGTCTACTATTAAATTATTAATTAATAATTATTATAAATATAGTTATAATTAGCTGAACAAATGATTAATAATTGGATATAGTTATCCCAAAAGTGTATTTGTACAATAATTTATATCTAAATAAATAAGTGATTAAATTTAGTTATTTTTTATTTACTAATTATAATAAATTTAAACAAATTAACTTTACTAAATTTTACTTTAGACTTGTTTCATCGGAATAATATCTTTATCGGTCTAGTGTAATTAGTGTTGTCAATGATGCGATTCAATTTTATAACTCGTAAGTTTCAAATATAATTTTCTTAAAAATAAATGATGATATTAACTTCAATTAACTAATTGTAAAGAATTTAAACAAAATTTTAATATGTTTCACTCAAGCTTCATAGTGATCAAGTGTTTTAAGAATTATCATTTGATTGGAGGTGTTTATTATTCGACTCAATTCAAATTTACAGGATCTTATTTATAAGTTTCAAATATAATTTGAATAAATAAATTATTATATCTAGATATTTTATTAATATATTAATCTAAAGAAAATTTTACAAATTCTCGCTAATTATATGGAGATAGATACAAATGATTTGTCGTGGATAAAATCACTTACTATACATATATATCTTGTAAAATAATTTTTTTTTATAACTATAGTCTGGAACATAATAAAATTTCACAGCAATAATTACAAATTCATAGTCATGGACCATATAAAATATGTAAACAAATTTTAACCACACTTATTGCTACAAATGTTACGAAAATAAAATATTGCGGTTAGATTATTTAGCAAAACAATTTTTTACATTTAACCTAGACGTATTTTGGTAGTATATCTATCTATAGAAAAATGTAAAATAACAAAATTTTAAGCATGTCAAAACATGTTATTATGAAAACTCTTCAGTGAATTCCCTAAATAGTCACTCAAGTTTTGAGAATTTCTTTCAAATATCACTTATATTTCATTTAGGACCACAATATTACTCAACTATCACTCTTTTCATAAAGAAATACTAAACACCTCAAAAGTATTCTTCTCTCTTAGTTGGCATGCCATGCCATTAAATCCACTTATTAAATAATAAATCATTTAATTCATCAAACTCATTTACTCAAAATTATAGCTTTATTTATTTATTTTTTTGCAAAAAATGCATTAGTTTAATTTTCCAGTTTAGGAATTCTTTACCAAAACTTAATCTTTACCATATTATTTTACATGCAAATTAAAATCTCTAGATAACTTTTTTACTTTAGTGATATTATTTTCTTTAGAAAATAACTGATTTACGTAGGTAATTTATAATATATTAAAAATGTGAAGACTCCTAGAAAAGTAACTTGAACTTTTTGCCCTTCATTAAAAGTTCATGCTTTAGACAAAATCATTTTTTCACTTTTTTTTCTCAAATTATTATTTAATTATATTTGTGATATTAAATTCTAAACTATATGGTATTAAAATTTTAAGAAATATATTAAGACTTTTTCTAAAATTTGGAGTCCTAAAATATAGGGTAAGTATTACATTGAATCTTTTTTTTAAAAAAAAAAAAATAAGTTTTTCACTTCTTTTGCAAACTTTATAGGAAATAAATATTTACATAAAATATGTACGTATAGAATATAATTACTATTCAACTCCTTTCTAATTTTTTTAGGGAAAAGGGAATAGAAAGTGTGATATTAATCCTTTTCCACCAAAATTACATTCCAACTTCATGTAGTTATCACAAAAGTAGACGGTAGGACTCTGTCAAAGATGGTAAGAAATTTCATTATATTGACATAAAATTTTCATAACATAATATAGGCTATTGTTTAGGTATTGTTCATATAAAAAATAGTATTTACTTTTTAAAAATTAGAATGAGGTTGAGATAATATTTTAAAAAACGTCATACTATTGAAGTTATTGGACGCAAGTGTTACCCCTATCTCATCGAGATAAAGAGATTGTTTTCAAAAGATTTCGACGTAGGCAAACTTGAATTTACGTAGTTGTATCTTAAAATTGAATAGAAAACTTGAATTTATATATTGCGTTTATTTTTATTATTTAAACAGATAGCGTAGTAACTATAACATTTGCATTCATTAAAATGAGGTACAAGCACGAAGCGCGTACACCTAAACTAGTTATATATAAAAACATGAATGATCATCTAGGAAAATAGTATGAGAATTTCTTCTTAATAAATTAATATATTTATTTTTAAAATAAAATTATTATTTTGATTAAATGAGTTTACTCAGTTAATATATTTATTATTTTTAAAAAATAATGGTTTACTGGTATGACATGCTAATTAGAAGAGGGGGGATGGGGGGACACTTTTGAGGTATTTAGAGATTTTTTGTGAAAAATATTAATAACTAAGTGACATTATTGTCTTAGCAAAAATTAAAAGTGATTTTTATAACCGACTCCAGAAACATTGATAACAATCCAAGAAAATAACTTTAGAAAAAACTAAAAGTTTAAGTAATGATAAAAGATTTCTAAGCATAAAATTTTTTTCTTAATAAATTAATATATTTCCTCTAAAGAAAAGAATAAGAATATAATTTTGACTAAATAAGTTTGATGATTTAAATAGGTCTATTATTAAAAGAATAATTTAATAACATGGCCTGCCAATTAGAAGAGAAAGAGGCGTATGAGGTTTTTTTTTTTAGGATAATGATGATAGTTGAGTCATATTATTATCTCTAAAAGGATAAAAGTAATTTTTGTAGGAAATTCAAAAATATGAGTGACCTTTCAGAAAATAACCTTTGAAAAAATATATGTCAAGTTTTAGCACCGATAAAGTTTTTCCACGTATAATTTTTTTTAATAAACTAATGCATTTTTTCAAAAAAAAATAGAATTATAGTTTTATTAAATGAGTTTGATGAGTTAAATAGGTTTAGTATTTTTTATAGAAAAAGTTTTAATGACATGACATGTCTTTTTTTTTTGGTAAAATAGAAATGCATTAAATTAGAAGGTTAGTTACAAGCCAGATCTAGTCTAGTACAAAAACATGAGAGTTGGGCTAGAATTTTCAGCACTGGATACAAGTCGGGAGAAAGTTTTTTCCTTGAAATCTTCCCAAAAAGTTACTCCTATACTAGGTGGAGGAGTAGCAAAAGTATGAAGATTGTCGAACATGTTTTGTCTTAAGCCGAGCTTAGCCATTGAGTCTGCTACTCTATTCTGGTCCCTGTAAGTGTGGTGCACTGGAGGATTCTCCATTTTCTTTAAAAGAGATCTGCATTCAAAGACAATTGAATTATATAACAAATTTCCATGGTGTAAATGTTGATAACTTAAAGAGAGTCAGTGCATATATCAAAAGGTATCAAGTTCAGGTCTACAACCAGATTGAGACCTTCTTTGAGGGACAGGAGTTCCATGAGAATGTTGGTGGCATGGGTGAAGCTTCTACTGAAGCAAACAATCCAGTCACCTCTACTATTTCTGATGACCCCTCTAATTCCTCCCCTACCTAGGTTCCTAAAGAAGGATCTATCAGTGTTTAATTTGTAGGGATTAGAGGTGGGGAAAGCTATTTAATGGTGATGCAGTCTCTAGTCTAAAGGTTGTAGGGGTTCCCAAGGTGGTAGTATTCTATTACTTCAGCATAGGGGATGCTGAAGCAAGAAAGGGAGTTGGCATCTTTAAAATTCCTATTGTTGCTGATTTTCCCAAGGTGCCAGAGACAGAAGGGTAACAAAGTAAGCCAGGGGGCGTTAGGGTCGAAGTCCTTGTTTCTGAGGATTTTCCAGGTGGAATGCCAATTGTTGGTGTCAAACAGGGAAGTGTTTAGATACAATGACCCTTTGTACTTTTGAATAAGTTGGTTCCAAAAGGTCTTGGTAACACTGCATCCAAAGAAGAAATGGTGTTGATCTTACTGACTATTGTTGCAACTATGACAATAGGGGTTGATATTCAGGCCTTTTCCAGCAAGAGTGTGGTTAGTAGGAAGGTTGTTATGATGCATGAGCTAAATAAAAGTTTTGATCTTATTAGAAATCTTGAGTTTCCAGATCCAGTTGAAGGACTGATGAGGGGTGATAAGATGTATTTTGATGTTGTTTATGTGGTGATAAGTACTCCTATAGGTGAAGTTTCCATCACAAGTGAGATTCCAAATAGGGGTGTCTTGCTCCAAGTTGGGAGAATGCATGAAGACACTTTTAATATTGTGGGAAATATTGGGAGGATGTGAAAGGACAGAGGGGTGAAGTCCCAATCCTCTCCTTCCAGATGTCTTTGACTTTAGTACTGCCTGAATTTGAGGGGATAAGCCCCTGAATAATGGAAGAAAGAGGTGGCATGTCAGGGATCCATCTGTCTTCCCAGGCATTCATCTTAGTGCCATCCTTAATAGCCTAGAAGCAGGTATTCTTGTAGAGATTCAGGCTATTGGTAATAGCTTTCCAGGTTCTTGAACCTCCACTACCATTTCTAATAGAGTTATATTTGGAGAGGAGAGTATTGGCCCAAAGAGAGTTGGAATTAGAGTTCGTTCTCCATCCCAAGCTACAAAGGATGGATTGATTCTTAGGGATGACTCTCTGCATTTCAAGCCCCCTATCTCTTTTGGGAAGGGTGATAGTGGCCCACCCAATGAGGTACATTTTCCTCTTGACATCAGTGGTTCCCCAAATAAAGTTCCTTTGGGATTTGTCAATAAGCTTATGGACAGTAGTGGGGAGCTTTATATACTGCTTAACATGGTTAGGAATGCTAGCCAAGGAGAATTTGGCTAAGGTAACCCTACCAGTCATATTGAGGAACTTAGTCTTCCAACCAGCAAGCTTGTTGTTTAGATTATTAATGAGAAATTGAAAGTCCCCCTTTTGAGGATTCTTATGAAAAATGGGAAAACCCAGGTATTTCCCAAAGCTTTTAGCAGCATGGATGCCCAAAGTGTTACCAATATTCTCCAAATCTTCAGTAGAGCAATTAGTAGAGAAGATAACCTTGGATTTGGAAAGGTTGATCCTTTGGCCCGAATGGGAACTGAAAAGCTGAAGGGTTTTGTTGATGGTGACATAATTTTTTACATCAACTTTGGTAAAAAGGGTGAGGTCATCCGTAAATAAGAGATGGGAAAGAGGGTAGCCCCTTTTGAATATAGAGATGGGTGTCCAATTAAGAATATCCACTTCATGTTGATTCTCCTAGACAACATTTCCATGCATAGAATGAAAATGTAGGGGGACATGATGTCCCCTTGTCTAATGTCCCTTGAGGAAATGAAGATGGTAGTTTTCCCTCCATTAACAAGGACAGAGATGGAAGAGGAAGAGATGCAAGAGAGAATGAGTTTAATAAGATTAGGGGGGAAATTGAAGTAGAAGAGGGTCTGCCTAATGAATGACCACTCCAGCCTGTCAAAGGCTTTCTCAAGGTCAATCTTGAGGATTATGTTCTCCTTCTTACATATTCCTGGACAATGGTAGCATTATCAGAGGCTCTCGTGTTGTCCATGAAGCTGTCCTAGAAAGGCCCAATAATTTTTGCTAGGAAAGGTTTCAGTCTACTTGTAATGATTTTGGTTATGAGCTTATATTGGGTATTGCATAAAACTACTGGCCTAAAGTTCTTAAGGGAGGTGTCATTCCTACATTTAGGGATAAGGCAAATATAGGTTGAGTTCACATGAGGGTCCATAGAGTAGGAATTGAAGGTATCTTGGAAAAATTTAAACAAAGGAGGACCTAAAATATCCTAAAATTTCTGGTAAATGAAAGGGTGAAGGCCATCAGGCTCAGGGGCCTTGTTAGGTTTGAAGGAGAAAATAGCTCTTTTAACTTCCTCCATGGAAGGGCTTGTATGGAGGGCTTTGTGATGGAGAGAGTTAATGCTACCATTGAAAGACGGATTGGACTGGTTAGCAAGTAACCTAGGGAATGCTCACTAGTGTAAAGATTGGAATAATAAGAGGACACCAATTTCTCAGTGTCAGAGTGTTGATAATGTCAGTTGCCACAATCATCAATGAGGAAGTTGGTTTTATTTCTTCTCCTCCTGTTGAAGGTGGAAGTATGGAAAATCTTGAGTTGGTGTCACCTTCAAAGAGCCAAGAGATTCTGGACTTAAGCTTCCAGAACTCAGTCTCCAGGGTGAGGACATGATTGAACTCTTTAGAAGGTTAGCCTCCAGCCCAAGGAGGAAGTGGCTGGTGGGGTAGTTAGGAGACTTCTGAATGCTAACTAACCTTGCAAGCAAGTGCTTTTTCTTGGCAAAGATGTTACTAAAGATAATTTTATTCCAATATCTGGCCCTATTTTCAAACTCAGTGGTAGCCACTGTTATGCAAGGAAACCTTGGAAGGAATATTTTATGAGATTAAGGAAATCTTGGTGACTAAGCCACTTGGACTCAATCCTGAAAGGTTTCATCTAGTTGTTGGAGGAAATCCATAGTAAGAAGGAGAGGGGAGTGGTTAGAATGAGTTCTTGGGGTGAGTCATGATAGCTTTTGGGTAGAGATGTACACATTCATCATTAGCAAGGAACCTGTCCAATCTTTCAAGGATGAGACAATGTCTATTTGTATATCTCATATTAGACCAGGTATACTTGCTGCCTCTGAAGCCTAAGTCTATGAGCTTACAGTAATTTATGCAGTTCATGAAAAGGTTAGCACTATTCATTTTAATACTTGAGCCTCCAAATTTTTCAGAGGCCCTGAGGATTTAATTGAAGTCACCCCCAATAACCCAGCTCTTGCCTTCAGAAAAGATGAAGCTATCAGAGAAAGAAGAGAGCTGGTCCCATAGATCAAGTCTGCGCTGAAAATCTGCACTAGCATAAATGATACTAAGAAACCAAGAGGAGGAGGGGGAGTTTACCTGTAATACCTTGATTTTCTAAAATGGAATGCTACACGGTGCTCATGACCTCGAACGACCACAAGCTAACCCATGACTGATATCTATACCTGTATACTGCATAATATATCATAAAATACAGAAATATGAACATGAAGGCCATAAGGTTCGAACTGAATAAACGTCTAATAACAAAATGTTTGAAAAGGGTATAACAATACAAAAACAAGTCATAAATACTAAAGATAATGAGATCTGAATATCTAATCTGACATTTAGTCTGAAAGCCTCTAACTGAACTGAATAAGGAGTTGAAGGAACATGTCTCCAACTAACTCCATCTAGCAACTAAATAGTAAATGTAGCAATAATCATATTGTCCTCGAATGAGAAGGACTCACTACAAACTCTGAAAACTGGAATGCTACTGCAGATCTGGAGCTCGTGCCTCTGAACCTATGGTGTAATATAAGAGAAAGCACCATAGCGCAAATGCGTCAGTACGTCTGAATGTACTGAGTATACGAGTGAGGTAGACTAAATGCAAAGGGTTATATACATGAACAATGCTAAATAATATGAATGTGAGAATACATACATGCATAAACAACTACAACTGAACTCGTGATGATGCTGACTACTGAGTCTGAATGTTGATGACATGACTTTACTATTACTAAGGTACTAAATAGACTATTGACAATTTCTGACAGTTCAAATTATGAAAAACTGGTTTGAATGACTGTGTCTAACAGTCCTGAAACTGAATACTCGTAACATGAGCTATGAAAACTGATATAGCTGATATAACTGTAATGATCGGACTAATCGATATAACCAATACTAAGCGATTATATCTGACAGTCTAAGTTCTGATGGAACTATCTGAGTTCCGTTCTACTTGGAGTAACTAAATCTGAGATCAGTCCTATCTAGCGGTTGATCATGAGTATACTGATAATAAGGATGATTTGACTTAGTCTGAGATCAGTCCTATCTAGTGGGTGATCTTTAAATCTAATAATTCTGATACTAATTAATCATAGTTGAGATAAGTCCTAGATAATGGGTGATCTTGAAGTTTATTTACAATGATAAGCATTGACTGTATCTAACAGTACTGAATCTGTACTACTAAGCTGAGTTGACTATGTCTGAAAGCCCTGATTCTGTAATTAAAACTGTGGGATGTATTCATCTAACCGACATGCCCTAAGATAAGCTGACTGGGGTCCAATCTCTGCCTTGACTGGAAGGATATTAGTACCGCACCACCAGTAAAGACATTTGTTATGGAGTCAGTCCTAATCTAGCGGGTGACTCTTGGGATCAGTCCTATACATATAAATGTGATAATGGGTGACCCCTGAGTATATCAGTCCTATCTAACGGGTGATATCTCGTACCTATGCTGGCAACATAGTTCTGGAACTTAGGAATTGCTTTTAGGGATCTCAGTCCTATTCTAGTGGGTGAGTCCCCATCCCTAGGCTCACTCGGTGCTGAATCCTACTCCCATCTAAAATACACTAAACTGAATAACAGAGATGAATTGAATAACTAAACTAAACTGATTAGCTAAACTAATACTAGTGGTATTGTTTAGCGGAGCTAAACTGAGTTTTCTGAATTTCGATGACTAATAAAATGTACTGAGTTCTGAAGACTGATTGAGAGTACTAAAGTTACTGAGATTGACTATGAATACTGAAGTTACAGACTGAGTACTGAGATTACTAAACTACTGAGACTACTGAGATTTTTGAGTTTTCCTGAGTCACATGACTGACTGAATTCTATAGATCATGGCTTAATTGAGAGTATCGAGATAACATGACATGGCTCTAGGCACACAACTATATTTTTTGGTTATGAATAACCCCAGGACTCAATGGAAGGAAACTGACACATATGACTGACTTGAGTACGTGACAAACATCAACAACCCATAATATCATAACTTGGGGAATTCCATGAAGTGCATGGATATCATACATTTGGTACATAAGTAGGATTTGCAAGTAAGCATGGCATAATCTCATAAGACTAGTTCATGAACATCCCAACAACATTTACAAGACACAATATCAACATGAAAATCATTGGAATATGAGGGCATATCATGAATCCTTCACTTAGTCACAATTTAGCTATAATGCATGATTTCTAGTCTCTTAGGTATTTTATCAAATACTTTACATGCACAACTTAGGAATAGGTGTAAATCATACAATTACTCATCATAAATAATCAAACTTACATGTTTTCAACTCATATGATGTCATAGATTCATAATAACACATAAAGATTTTATCTTGACATAATTCAACACATAAACATGATCAACAATCTATTCATAACATGAAAACCATAATAAATAGTTTTAGAAAACGGTTCTTGAACTTCATAGCCGAAAGGAGTACATGAATGAACACACGCATACCTTAAGGAAACCTTGATGATTTGTTGGAGAGTTCTTAGATTAGGAAACTTAATTCTTGATTATCTTAGAAAAAGGCTTGAATCTTGCTTTTAAGAGATGATTTTGATGAAAACCCTAATCTTGTGGTTGAGAGTGTAAGAGAGGGTTTTTAAGATGCTTAACTAAAGAAAAATTATGCCTCTTTAGGGTTATAAGTCGTGAAGGTGAAGGAAAATACCAAAATACCCTTATGAAATAATTTCCCAGTTGCTGAAAATCATAGCTGATGACCAAGGCTGATAAGCCGTCAAATTTGTGATAAGTCATCAAAAATATCATCAGATTTGTTTTAAGTCGTCAAAAATATCATCACTTGGGAGCTGGTTTCTGCCTAAGGCTAATGACCTTCGTGATAGGGCGTCACAAATGTGATAAGCTATCACAAATGTCGTCACACTGTTTCCAGCCTGATATGCTGGAGTAAAATAGGCATAACTCTTTGCTCCAATATCGGATTTAGGCAAAATTGGTATTGTTGGAAAGATAATTCAAAGAGATTTTATTTGATATATAGTAAACCACCCAGTTAGTCATATACAACAAGCTATGGTCGATTGAAGTTGACCCAAGTTTTGACGCTTACTAAAACTTGAACGATAGGAAAGCTTTCAACTTGTACTTAAGTTAGGGGACCTCTATGATCTAAATTTATTCTCAAATAAATTCCCACACTACATAATTGATTAACACACTAAATTTATATAGGATTTGAGGCTTTTTAAACATCCACGCATAGGAATAACAGATTTTCATTCTAGTCCAAATATGAGGTATTAAAATATCTCCTCCTTGGGAATATTCGTCCTCGAACGATACTGGCTGAGATGAGAGAAAAGAAAACTTACACGAATATATAGCATGAATGACTGATCATGATTTCATGGCTGACATGACTGAAAACTGAGCATATCATACTGTACATGCATATCTGATGCATGGGTAGCTGATTTATGAATGTAGGACTGAGTGTTTCGATAAACTGAGTTTCTCAAACTGAGAATGCATATCTGATGCTTAACTGAAAAGTTGAATCCATGCATATCTGATGCATAATTATATGACTAACATGATACGTAAATACATGACTAAAAGTACTGATAAGCTAACCACGCATATCTGATACGTGAATACATGACTGAACTGACTTATGAGCATGCGACTGAACATGCAATGGTAAAGGCACTAATATTGAACTGAAACATAAGAACATGATTGATTCTGCTACGTGACATATGGACTGAACATCATGAACTGAACTGAACCTCTGAATACTTTACTTACAGCTGAGGTATAACTTGAAGGTCAACTTATGAGTACCCTCTATTCTAAACTAAATTTGTTATGCAAGGAGAAATTGAAGGATCTAAGGCATAAGTGCGTTAAGAAAAAGTGGGGTATCTCCCCCTTGGGACGCTATGTCCCTCTAAGAACGCTTACCTTACAGACATACTGGGTGATGCATAGGGCATCTACAAACTAGATTATAACTAAACTTTGGGAGTCTAAAACTAATGGATGATGCATGAGATGAACTGAACTTGCAACTACTAGGAGGTTCTACCTTGAAATAGTTATATTCTCTGAGATTTTGGATAGCATGAATAGATGCAAGGATGAGAAAACAAGCTATAAAAACCTGACTGCTCGATTACTAAACTGACTTGCTGGCTTTACTAGATAACTCATACTGAAACATATGCTCGAATGAGAGAAAGAGATCTAACAATGCATACTATGAACATGAAAGAATAGTAACATACCCTAATCTAAGTTAGGGAAACTTTCTGGATTAGGACGGGTCTGGAGTGCATAAAGTTTATTCTGACACTGATCACTGTTGGTACCTTGCTGACGCAACTCCTTACCCTTCTGTGCTAGAACTCTGCACTCTTGCATCCTGTGGCCTGGCTTACCACACCCAAAGCATACATCACTTCCTGCTATACATGCACCTAGATGATTCTTACTACACTCTTCGTAAAGCGGATAAGTAAGACCTCTATTTTCACTATCCAGGGCCTCGGAGCCCAGCTCTCCATCATGACGATCATTTCTAGACTTAGGTTCTGGTACACTAGCTGAGGATGGAGCTGAGACTAAAAATTTCTGACTATTCTGAGAACGGTTACCACCCTATGACTTAGGCTGAGCAAAGTTGAAACTACCTGTCCTTGCTCTCTTACTCTGTCTCTCTCTCATCCTAATCTTCTACTCCTCTATTTGCTAAGCATGTGTCATAAGTCTGGCTAAAGTCATATCACTATTCAACATGGCAGATCTGCACTCATTTACCATACTATCATTGACCCCTGACATGAACTTACTCATCTTAGCTCTACCGTCTTCAACCACATGAGGGGTATATCTGGCTAATTAAGTAAACTTGAGAGAATACTCTTTTACCATTATACTACCCTGCCTGAGGTTGATGAACTCTAGTACCTTAGCTTCTCTAAGCTCTAGCGGAAAGAATCAATCAAGGAAAGCAGAGGCAAACTCCTTCTACTCTATAAGGCCTTCATCATCTAAACTTTTTGACTTCCACTGCTTGTACCAAGTATGAGCGACATCCTGTAATTAGTATACGGCTAACTCGGCACTCTGAATAGTAGTAACCCCCATAACATCTACCACCTTCTGAACCTGATCTAGGAATTCCTACGGGTCCTCATCTGACTTAGACCCTGTGAAGGAAGGAGGAGTCATTTGGGTGAAGTCCCGAATTCTAGCTGCAGCTGAATTGGCCACTGGGTTGGCCAGAACGATAGCTGATCGTTCATTCTGGGCAGCGACTGACTGAGAAAGATGGTGAATGCGGCCCTAAACTCCGTATGAGAAACATGATCGCCCAAAGGGTCTTTGGGCTGTGGGGCTGACTGATTTCCATTTCTTCTTTTAGGAGGCATGTCAATAGAAGAAAGAGAGAAATAGATTAGACTGAGATTATGCTCACTAGCACGACATAAATACTGAAGAAGGAAAACTATTCCTAAAATATCTCATAGCCTCCTGCACATAAGTGTGGTGCACAACACACGCATATACAAGACTCTACTAGATGCGGCTTTCAGACTTCCTAGGAATCTCTTGAACCTGGCTCTGATACCAAGTTTGTAACGCCCCGATTTTCTGAGCCAGAATGCTACACGGTGCTCATGACCCCGAAGGACCACAAGCTAACCCATGACTGATATTTGTACTTGTATACTGCATAATATATCATAAAATACAGAAATATGAACATGAAGGCCATAAGGTTCGAACTGAATAAACTTCTAATAACAAAATGTTTGAAAAGGGTATAACAATACAAAAACAAGTCATAAATACTAAAAATAATGAGATCTGAATATCTAATCTGACATCTAGTCTGAAAGCCTCTAACTGAACTGAATAAGGAGTTAAAGGAACATGTCTCCAACTAACTCCATCTAGCAACTGAATAGTAAATGTAGCAATAATCATATTGTTCTTGAATGAGAAGGACTCACTGCAAACTCTGAACACTGGAATACTATTGTTGATCTGGAGCTCGTACCTTAGAACCTATGGTGTAATATAAGAGAAAGCATCATAGCTCAAATGCATCAGTACGTCTGAATGTACTGAGTATATGAGTGAGGTAGGCTAAATACAAAGGGTTATATGCATGAACAATGCTAACTAATATGAACGTGAGAATACATACATGCATAAACAACTACAACTGAACTCGTGATGATGCTGACTACTGAGTCTAAATGCTGACGACATGACTTTACTGTTACTGAGGTACTGAATAGATTATTGACTATTTCTGACAGTTCAAATTATAAAGAACTAGTTTGAATGACTGTGTCTAATAGTCCTAAAACTGAATACTAGTAACGTGAGCTATGACAACTAATATAGTTGATATAACTGTAATAATCAGACTAATTGATATAACCAATACTGAGCGATTGTATCTGACAGTCTAAGTTCTGATGGAACTATCTGAGTTTTGTTCTACTTGGAGTAACTAAATCTGAGATCAGCCCTATCTATTGGCTGATCAAGAGTATACTGATAATAAGGATGATTTGACTTAGTCTGAGATCAGTCCTATCTAGTGGGTGATCTTTAAATCTAATGATTCTGATACTAATTAATCATAGTTGAGATCAGTCCTAGCTAATGGGTGATCTTGAAGTCTACTTACAATGATAAGCATTGATTGTATCTAACAGTACTGAATCTGTACTACTAAGCTGAGTTGACTGTGTCTAAAAGCCCTGATTCTGTAACTGAAACTGTGGGATATGTTCATCTAACTGACATTCCCCAAGCTAAGCTAACTGGGGTCCAATCTATGCCTTGACTGGAAGGATGTCAGTACCCGCGCCACCAGTAAAGACATTGCTGTGAGTCAGTCCTAATCTAGCGGGTGACTCCTGGGATCAGTCCTATACATATAAATGTAATAATGGGTGACCCCTGAGTATGTCAGTCCTATCTAACGGGTAACATCTCGTACCTATGCTGGCTACATAGTTCTGGAACTTAGGGATTGCTTCTAGGGATCTTAGTCCTATTCTAGTGGGTGAGTCCCCATCCCTAAGCTCACTCGGTGTTGAATCCTACTCCGATCTTAAATACACTAAACTGAATAACAGAGATGAATTGAATAACTAAACTAAACTGATTAGCTAAACTAATACTAGTGGTATTGTTTAGCGGAGCTAAACTGAGTTTACTGAATTTCGATGATTAACAAAATGTACAGAGTTCTGAGGACTGATTGAGAGTACTGAAGTTACTGAGATTGACTGTGAATATTGAAGTTACAGACTGAGTACTGAGATCACTAAACTACTGAGACTACTGAGATTTCTGAGTTTTTTTGAGTCACATGACTGACTGAATTCTATAGATCATGGCTTAACTAAGAGTATCATGATAGCATGACATGGCTCTAGGCACACAGCTATATTTTTTGGGTACGAATACCCCCAGAACTCGATGGACGAAAACTAACACACATGACTGACTTGAGTACGTGACAAACATCAACAACTCATAATATCATAACTTGGGGAATTCCATGAAGTGCATGGATATCATATATTTTGTACATAAGTAGGATTTGCAAGTAAGCATGGCATAATCTCATAAGACTAGTTCATGAACATCCCAACAACATTTACAAGACACAATATCAACATGAAAGTCAGTAGAATATGGGGCATATCATGAATCCTTCACTTAGTCACAATTTAGCTATAATGCATGATTTCTAGTCTCTTAGGTGTTTTATCAAACACTTTACATGCACAACTTAGGCATAGGTGTAAATCATAAAATTACTCATCATAAATAATCAAACTTATATGTTTTCAACTCATATGATGTCATAGATTCATAATAACAAATAAAGATTCTATCTTGGCATCATTCAACACATAAACATGATCAACAATCTATTCATAACATGAAAACCATAATATATAGTTTTAGAAAAGGGTTTTTGAACTTCATAGATGAAAGGAATCCATGAATGAACACAAGCATACCTTAGAAAGGAAACCTTGATGATTTGCTGGAGAGTTCTTGGATTGGAAAACTTAATTCTTGATTATCTTGGAAAAAGGCTTGAATCTTGCTTTTGAGAGATGAGTTTGATGAAAACTCTAATCTTGTGGTTGAGAGTGTAAAACAGGGTTTTTAAGATGCTTAACTAAAGAAAAATAAGAAAAATTATGCCTCTTTAGGGTTATAAGTCGTGGAAGGTGAAGGAAAAGACCAAAATACCTATATGAAAAAATTTTCCAATTGCTGAAAATCATAGCTGACGACCAAGGCTGATAAGCTGTCAAATTTGTGATAAGTCATAAAAAATGTCATTAGATTTATGATAAGTCATAAAAAAATGTCGTCACTTGGGAGATGGTTTCTGCCTAAGGCTGACGACCTTCGTGATAGAGCGTCACAAATATGATAAGCTATCATAAATGTGGTCACACTGTTTCCAGCCTGATATACTGGAGTAAAATAGGCATAACTCTTTGCTCTGCTATCAGATTTAGGTGAAATTGGTATCGTTAGAAATATAATTCAAAGATATTTTATTTGATATATAGTAAACCACTCAGTTCATCATAAACTACGATTTATGGTCGATTGAAGTTGACCTAAGTTTTGACGCTCACTAAAACTTGAACGATAGGAAAGGCTTCAACTTGTACTTGAGTTAGAGGACCTCTATGATCTAAATTCATGCTCAAATAGATTCCCACACTACATAATTGATTAACACACTAAATTTATATAGGATTTGAGGCTTTTGAAACATCCATGCATAGGAATGACGAATTTTCATTCTAGTCCAAAATGTGGGGTATTACATTACCTTAACTTTGGCATTGATAACATGGGGAGAGATGAAGATTGAATAAATAGAGATAGAGTCTTATTTCTATATGATGACAATACCTCCAAAGTTACCGTTTGCTTCAGCTTGGATATAGTTAGGGTATCCAAGTTCCTCACAAAGGTACTGGTGCTCATTCATTTTGGTTTCAAGCAAGGAAAGTATACGTGGTTTGTGTATGTTAACCATAGCCTTGTAATGCTTTATGAACTCAGGGTTCTTGGCCCCCTAGCATTCCACACAATGCAGTTCTTCATTTTAGAGTATAGGGGGTGGTAAATTTTTATTACAGCCACCTTGTCCTTTCCTTGGGGTTAGAGGTGGGTGTCCAATAAGGAGACTTTCTTTTCCTGGTGAGGGATTTGAGTATGACCTTGGTGGTCTCTTCTTTCATAGGGTTTGTGGGGCTTATTTTTATGCCTAATCCTGCTAACCCTAGGGGTATCAGGATGATCACAATCTCCTGAACTGGCTCTTTGAACTCTAGACTTAAGGGCTCTGCTATATTGAGGATTTCTGTTCTTGGCACCCTGATCTTGAACAGGAATTCTTCCATGTCCTTATTGCTTGATCATAGGGCTTCCAACGTATTTATCCTCTCTATTCTCTCTAAGGTTAGATGAGGGGAGGTTGATGGAGTACCCTGTGTTGACCCTTGACTGAGTAGGGCCTGGAGTTCCCCAGTTTGAGCGTAAAATCTAGACCCAATAGCATCATTGTAGGATTGTGTAGAGGGAAGAAAGGGAGTCCCAGGCTGAGTTGGTTCATTATGCTGGCTAAGGACTCCACTGTCAGTTCCTCTTGAACTGGTGAGTTGATTACGTGAAATAATGTGGCCATCCAGACATTGGACCCATATGTATGTAGGCCCTGATTCAGGCTCACCATAGCTAGCTGGGCTAGGTATTTGGAGTCCTGGATTAGAATGGTGAGTTACCTCCCTTCCCATTCTAGGTGCAGGGGGACTATTTGGTTGGATAAACACACTTCCAACCCTGATGTTGGTTGGTGTTCCTGAGATAGTGGAGCTATGGGAATGGTAATCTGGTTGTTGTTTGTTGACTCCATGAGAGGTTTCTTTTGAAACCTCTATCATATTTATCTCAGTATATAAAGAGAGGGGGGGGGGAAAAGAAAACTAAAGAGTTTCCTCTTGGGGAACTCCACCAGTATTAAATGCACTGTCTAAAGGTAGGACATTCTCAATCACATTACTGCGGGAAATGGAAAGGTTTCCCGCAGTTGTGAAAGGAGACTCATGATTTCCTATACCAGCATGTAAAGTGAATGGCCCACTCGTGGTAGAGGTTTTTAATTTGTTATCCAAGTTAAAAGAAGAAGAATTAAATTTTAGGGGAAGGGGAATAAGTTGAGGTGGGTCGGGTTCTGTATGGCAAGTAGGTCAGGACCCGAAGCACCTTATTTAGATGGTTTTTTCCTTTAGGTGGCCCATCTTTCAATTTATGAGCCTTTGTCCCCAGGGCAGGCTTAGCCGAGGTATTGGTCTTGGAGATCTGGTCATGGGCTGACCCATCCTAAGAAGTCTCAGCGGGGTGAGGGTAAGACTTTGACGGCGCCACCATAGTAGTACTAGGGTTGAGAAACTTACCTGACACCACGTCAAAGGTTTTGACCTTGATGATGGGTGTTTCCTTAGTGCTCGAGAGAGTAGGTGTTCTCTTTGTTTCTTTTTCTTGGTAAAATGAATTGTCTGCTAGTCGTTGGAGTTGCTTATTACCGGTTTTGACTGCTCCATCTCACTGGTGGATTGGTCTACCTGTAAAGTTCCGTTTAGATTTTAGTGCGAGGGTCGAAGAGGGTATGAACGGTTGGGCATTGTGTGGCCTAGTCTTCCACAGTTCTTGCACAGGAAGCCCTCCCCTTCATAGATTAGGGGTTAGATGTGGTGGTTAATGGAGACTAACATTGCTATTGGGGTGTCGAGGGGTATTTGGACGCAGATCCTTGCGTACTTTCCCCTTAGTGCTGCCTATGTGCATGCGTTGACCTTTAGCAGTTGCCCGATTTCATTGCATATCTTTTGTAGGATGAGAGCATCGTACAACTCCGTTAGGAGTTGAGGCAGCCTGACCCAGATTGCAGTGGAGTCAACCTTGGATTCGGCCAGTACAAAGTTGGGTTCCCACTTCCGAACTGAAGCGAAGGAACCAGGAATGAACCGAGGCCCTCCTTGGAGAATGGACGCTTGGATTTTCGCCATGGCTACTTTTGCCGTGTAGAAGCCCATCCCTAGATCTATAAGTGATAGGGGTTCTTGTAATTTCCAGAGATCTTCTAATTTATTTTGAGAAATTGATTATTGAATTTGGTATTGACTAGTTTTACTATGATAGAGTGGATACAAGGGACATAGAGCCTTCTCTATGCCCCTTGTATCCTCCTCCGTCAAATATATACCTCGATTCGTGTTCCCCAGGTCCCTTTCCATGGCTGTAGGACTAAGATCTATGCTCGACTTAGGGGATATGATTTTCCCCATGGTAACTTATTTGTACGAGAGTGGAGGAGGGGAGAATTCTCCCATGGTTATTTCTTTGGGATTTAACGGTATCGGAGGGTTTGGTAACAGGGGTGGAGTTAAGGTTGGATCCATGGCTGATGTTGAAGCTAGGGGTAAGGGAAGATAGTGAGAGGGGTCTTTTTCTCACCCGTCTATTCTAAGATGGTAAAGATCAATAATTTTCATGACATTACATGTCATGCCAACTAAGAGTGAAGAAAACTTTTGAGGTGTTTAGTATTTTTTAAGGAAAAAAGTGATAATTGAGTGATATTGTGATCCTAAATGAAACATAAGTGATATTTGAAGGAAATTTTCAAAACTTGGGTGACTATTAGGGAATTCACTTTTAAAACTCCATTTTCATGTACTGATTTTCATATTCATGAAAACAAAAAATCATAAAATAGAACTAGATAAACAAATAAATAAAACAACTTAATTAAAATTTTCAAACTATGTACAAAGTATAAACTATACATAATTAAAAGTTGAACTAAAATTAAACAACTTCAAACGTAAAAAAGAAAAAACATAACTAACAATTAAAAAATAAATTTGTACTAATTAATGTTTATTTTCTTAATTACATACTACTACATTTGACAATTATTTAATTATATAATTGCCAATTAAAATAGAATACATAAATTGTCCATTAACATATATTGGGATAGTTTTCAATGTATTGAAAAATGGTTATTAAATAAAGTAATGTTAGAAATTCAAATTTAGGATAAAAAGAGCAAAATGTTTAAAAACTAATTAGTTTATGGGAGCAGCTAAATGACCATAATTTTTTGGCAATAAAATGGCCATAAATATACAAAGACCATACTAACCTTTTTCTTAAATAAAAAAGAAGTAAATTTTTAATATTAAATGCAACTAAAATTTATGTGGGATAAGTTATCACTATCATTAAATGTGAAGGAAAATTATTAAATTAACTTTAGTATGTGAGACCCACATAACTTCACCCATTGCATTTTCATCCTTCTCCCTCAATCTTCAATTTAGTCTTTTTTTTTTTAAATAAAAATTTAAAACTAGTTTTATTACTACATTGATCATAATTATTTAAAATATTTTTTAGAAAAGTTCATCAATGATTATTAATATATTGATCTTCCTTTGAAATATTATTAGAAAAAGTTCATCTATGATTAACTAATTTTGAACTTATCACAATAATAAATTTATTATTATATAAAATTCATTTAATTCTAAAGTTTACCACATTTTATTAAAACATTAGCTAGGGTTGATAAATAAGAGAAATATAATTATTATAATGTGTTAGTGTTTATTATATTTAAATTATTTTGAATTTTTATTGCCAATGTTGAAATATTTTCAAATTAGACTTAAAAATTAAAAAATTATTTAAATATAATAATTAATAGAATTATTTAATTAGAGTACATATTTTTGGCCATAATTTTGTGTCCCAAAAATAGTCATAAATGTATAAAGACTATACTAACTTTTTCCTTTAAAAAAATAAATAAATCTTTACTATCTTATAAATTCAAGAAGTTAAATGTAACTAAAATTTATGTTGAATAAATTATGACTATCATTAAATATGAAAGAGGAATATTTATTTAACTTTAAAATGAGAGACCCACCTTAGTTTCACCTTCTATCCAATCATACCCTCCCTTTTCGTCCTTCTCCCTCAATTTCTCTTTAGTCTTTTTTTAATCGAAATTTAAAATTTATTTTATTATTTATTGATCATAATTCTTTAAAATATTTTTGGATAAAGGTCATCAGTGGTTAACTAAATTTTGAAGTTATCAAAGAAATTTATTTATTTATTTATTATATAAAAGTCATTTCATTCTAAAGTTTATCACAAAAATGTTTTTCTTAAAACATTAAATAGGTTCAACAAATATGAAAAATATGATTTTTCTAATGTGTCAATGTTTATCATGTCTAAAATATTTTAAATTTTGATTATCATTATTGAAATATTTTTAAATTAGTCTTATAAATTATTTAAATATAGTTTAAATTTATTAAAATATAATAATTAATTAAAACTATTTAATTAAAGGACATATTAATAGTGAATATAAGTAATATTCACAAGTTATCAAATTACCGTAATACAGAGGTACAAAATTACAACAATAATGCGTTTTGATATCTTTAGTTGTTGTTAACTAGGGTCCACAAATGTGAATTTTGTGATTTTCACAATTTCTATAATGATTCCACAAATCATTATTAATTATATAAAAATAATTAATAATTAATAATACACAAAATATTATGTGTTTAATGATTTGAATTTTGACTGCCATAAAGAAATATATTAAATTATATTTAAAATTTATCTAAATATATAGCTTAAATTTTATTTAAATATAATATTACTTAATTAGAGATCATATTAATAACAAATATAAATTATAATTCGCAAATTATAAAATCGACCTAACATAAGGATTTAAGACGACAACATCAATGCATGACTCTCATGAGTAGTTGTTAACTAGGATCAAAATATATGAACAATAAGATTTTTATAATATGTCGATGTCTACCATGGTTAAAGTGTTTTGAATTTTAACTGTCGATATTTAAATATTTTGAAATTATATTTAAAAATTATTGAAATAAAATTTAAATTTATTTAAATAAAATATTTAATAAAATTTCTTTATTAAAGGACATATTCATAAAAATTATCAGTAATGATTCACAAATTATCAAATTAGCATAACCTATGGGTCTAAGGCTACAACATTAATGCGTCTTGATATCTCGAGTTGTTGTTAACTAGGGTCAACACATGTGAACTGTATAACTTTTAGGATTCTATAATGTGTCGACGTCTATTATGTCTAAAGTGGGTTTGAAATTTTGATTGTTGTTATTATTCAAATTATTTAAATATATAGTTTAAATTTATTGCAAGTTGGCCCGGACACCACGACTATAAAAAAATAATTTAAACATAACTAATAATTAGAGGTCATATTAATAACATATATAAATGACAATTCGCAAGTTATCAAATCGGCGTAACACGAGAGCATAAGCCCCCCACAACCTTAGCGGAAGACTTTTTAGGATTGTTGTTAACTAGATTGACACACATGAATTATATGAGTTTTATGATTTCTATAATGTGTTGATGTCCACCGTGTCTAAAGTAAGACTCATATTTGATAGCAACTAACCCTTATAAATGATACTAAATTGATATTCAAGATACATATATTATTTATTAAAAATATATTAATAAATATATATATTTATAACTAATATTATAAAAATAATTGATTAATATTTTTCAATAATTTTGTATGACCCACGTAATTTAGTTCAAAAGAAAAGAAAATATGAATCTATAACCTTGTTCAACAATAAAATTCTATTTTAATTCAATAATTAAAATAGTAGTGTAGTTAATCAGTTATGCTAAATGAAGAAATAAATAATAAATAAAAAAAATACGTGACATAACATAAAATTACAAGAAGTAATGATTGACAAATAAAAAGAAAGGAAATGGAACATAAATAATATAAAATAAAAAATAAGATTAAAAAGCAAAATCTAAAATAGTAATAAAAAAAATCGAATGATGAAAGAGACTAAATATCCATGCGACACCTTTTAATTCGGAGAGAAATTGATGAAAGAGGCTAAATTATTTTTTTCTTTTATTTTTAATTTGGGAATAATTTAAAATAAAAATTTAGAAAATGGAGAATTTATTTATTTTATAAAATAATTTTTTTGTGTATAATGAGTGTGATATAAAATGATACAAATTATTTAATTGGATAAACCAACTATTAGTAATAATTTGTTTTCTCTTTAAATACTTAAGTTATTTGTAATTTTATTTAAATTTAATATTTTATTTTATTCTTTCACTATAAAATTATTTTATACATAATTTTTTAAAATGTTTAAAAAATAGGTATACTATTAAGAAAGTATAGGCGTAAGATTTTCATAATATAGCATATGTATGCTCGATTTTCATAATTAGGGTCAACACTTATGAATTGTATAA
The DNA here is from genome assembly GCF_002878395.1 of Capsicum annuum. NCBI lineage: Eukaryota > Viridiplantae > Streptophyta > Magnoliopsida > Solanales > Solanaceae > Capsicum > Capsicum annuum. Next base: position 66,126,861 of record NC_061116.1, on the reverse strand, counting down.
TTTTCACAATTTCTATAATATGTCAATGTCTATCATAACTAAAGTACTCTGAATTTTGAGTGTTTCTATTGAAATATTTAAAAGTTATATTTTAAAAAAAGTAAATACATAGTTTAAAATTTTATTCAAACATAATAATTTATAAAATTACTTATTTAGAGACCATATTAATAGAAAATGTAAGTAATGATTCATAAGTTGTCAAATCGGCATAAAATAAGGGCACAAAAACTACAATATTAATTTGTTAGTACTATCCTAGGTTGTTGTTAACTAGGTCGAATAAACTTCCTTGAAAAAAGATTACAAAAATACAATACTAAATTTATATTGTGTCTACATAGCGATTAAATTTTTTTAATCATAAAATCAAAAACTAAGTTTTGTCACAATAATATATTTGTCGATCTAATTAAATTAGATTTTTAATCATTTGATTTGATTTGATACAATCTTACCGAGTCTTACAAGTAAATTTAAAATATAATTTAAATAGATCAGTGATTATAATGTAATTATTTTTAATTAACTAATTATAGCCGATTTAAATAAAATTTTACTGCATTTAAACTTAAGTTTTATCTTGATCAGATATTTTGATAATTGTTATGAATCTCAAACATTATTTATTGGAATAATACTTTTATGGTCTATTATTAAATTGAATTAATTAATAATTAATGCAAATATAATTATTGTTAATTGAACAAGGATTAATAACTGAACATAATAATTATAAAAGTGTATCTATACAATAATTTATATCTAAATAAATGAACAATTAAATTTAATTGTTTTTAATCAACTAATTATATTAATTTTAAAAAAATTAATTTCACTAAGTGTTACGTTATGTTTGTTCGATAATAATATCTTTATTGCAATGGCGTCGATAGAAGTTCAGTATTTTAAAATGAAATCTATGTAAGAAATTATAGTCAATTTTTGGATGAAAGAAAACCTCTTTATAAAGAGAAAAATGAATAAATTAAATTTCATTTTTTTGACTTAATTATCGATTAGAAGATTTAGCTTGTATGAATTATTATTGATTTAATACCAATAATGAGCTATTTCAGTATCTTAAGCATACATATATATATATCCACGATTAAAATTAATTGATAGCCCTGTCTCACATATAGAGTATTTGAAGTGTCATTAGAGTTGTCAATGATTGGATTCAATTTTATAGCTTGTAAATTTTAAATATAATTTTTAAAAATAAATAATTATATTAACTTTGATTAACTAATTATATCAAATCTAAACAAAATTTTAATAAGTCTTGCACAAGCTTATCCTAATCAAGTACTATGAGAATTAGTATTTATTATGTGTCTCAAATCAATTTCATAAAATCACTATTATAGCTATTATATGTCCATTAATTTGTTATTTTCTAATAGTACACAAAAATTGTGGTCAAATAATTTTTGTGTTCTAAATTTTAAAGATAGAATATTTTTAAAATATAAATAGAAAAGATTTGAAATGAAATAAAAATCATTTGAATTATCATGAGAAAAATTATTGCATAATTAAAATTGTACAACTGAATTCATAAAAAAAAAATTAACTTTTTGTGTTGAAAATTTCGATAATTGTTTATTTTATGTAATACTAAACTACAAATCAGATTTCAACAAAAATAAAAAAACTAAAAGTTATTCAAAATATTGATAGGCTTTAAGATATATATCTATACCTCCTATTTATCTATATAAAATAAAGAGATATAAAATTTAAAATTAAAGATTAAAAAAAAAGAATTATTTATATGATAAAACACATAATTAAGTAGATATGATACATAAATACATAATGTTAAATTAAAAATTTCAGATAATACTACTTTGGTCACACTGATTTTGGATATATGAGAATATAATTAATTAATTTTATATTATTATTTTTATCCTAAACTATTCTTTTCAAGCAATAAGTACTATATGCAATTATATTAATGAAAATTATATTAATTTGTCCATTCTCATGTATTGGGATAGTTTTTAATATATTGAAAAAGAGTAATAAAATAAGTAATGAAAGAATTTTAAATTTAAGATGAAAGGGACAAAAATGTCCAAAAGAAATCTAGTTTATAGTGTGAATAAAAAGGCTTTTTCCTTAGTTTGGTATAGTGTGAATAAGACTTTTTAGTATTGTCGCCAAATGTGGGACAAATTTTTGTGGCCAAAAAGATTTTTTCTTTTAATATACTCCCTCCGTTCCAAATTACTCGTCCCAAATTTTTTAATTTGATTTTCTATTTTACTTGTCTTTTTTCATTAATGAAGAAGAGACAATTTATTATTTCATATTTTATCCTTTGCATTAATTACTTTTTTCTTTAAATTAAAATGTAAACATCATTTAATAGGGACACTATGATAAACTAGCCATGTTATTAATTATTTTTTTAATCAATGTGTTATCTCAATTTGGGATATTTTTTTAATCAATGTGTCATCTCAATTTGGGACCGGGGGAGTACTTAGTAGATAAGTAAAAGTAAATGGGAAAGTACATTAACTTGAAATACTTTCTTGAAACTTGACTACACTTGTTTCTCATTGAACACATGCAAGTAATAAACACATCGGCACTTAACCATATTAATTCTGCAATATTTATTGTCTTTCAGTTGTTCAATTCAAATACTTGGGGACTAGACGGTAAGTCCCCTGGCAAAGAACAGCAAACCACACTATATTATGTACATGTTGGAGATGATACTATCTCAATCAGCACTGCACCCAAGAGAAGCAGCCTTAATAAGCAAGCCAAATAACAAGAGTGGAGCAGAGAAGAATGGGCTGTGATCACTTTCCAAAGTGTACACATGCTGTGGAGGCCATTTCTTGATCATTGCATCTTGTTGCTCTGGCTTCACCACTCGATCGTATGCTGTTCTGATGTATACTCGAGGAACTTCCTCTGCATCTTCTCCTTCTTTAAATCGAGCACTTGTTAATGCTTGAATTGGGCCAGGACGCAACAACATCGCTGCTAATGTTGAATCCTGTAACAACAATTATGCCTCAATATCAAATTAATTGAGAAACTATTGAATCCTAAAAGACGAAAAAATCAAAGTTGTGTACTATACCTCGAGTGGGCTCATTTGGTAAATGATTTTGCGTTGTAAACTTGTCTTAATGACTGCACTGGTTGGAGGTTGTTGGGGTCCTAATCCGAACCACATATCATATACATCAACAGCTGCACCAAACTCTGATAAATCTGGGATACCCTGTTTTAACAAAGATCGTAAGGCGTTAATCTATGCGCATATAAATAACTTGTTAGCTGCAGATTAAACAAACGGAAACTTTCCGCTTCCGATGCATTATGTTCTTCTATCTAGCCGCGATTGTTCAATACCATTTAAGTAGAGCGGTAGCATAAAGGGAAAAAAAAGGAGACGTTCATGCATAATGTCACGTCCTTAGTCTTCAACTAAGAACACACGAGCGTAATTTGGCAACTCGCTCATCTTGTATGCCAAGTCAGCCTGACTTGAATTAGAGAGGATTTCAATTATTTACTTGATTGATTTACAAGTTATTTATAGTTGTATATAAATATTAAGAATTTAAGTTTTGTACAGAATTAGTGTAAATAATATTCTATGAGGTAAACTTAACCTGTTATTGTAAGTTATCCAATTTTTACGTTAAAAATTGATAATATGAATTAGCAGGTCAAGTTTACGATAATATAGAAGCATAAAAATTAAACCCAATATTAATTGTTACACAAGTCCTCGAAAATAAACACCCGCCTAAAAAGAGAGAAGAGAAATTCCTATATTAAATAAAGTATTGTAATTGCATAAGATACAAATAACTTACATGTACAAAATGAAAACAAATAAAAAAATAGTAGTACTAATATTTGAGTTGATATGTACTATTATGAGTAATTTGTGTTTATTTTTATATATTCTCATTTCAAACAACGATGTCAATAAAAAATTTCAATGAAAATATTTACACCCTTTCTTAAATTTTAAATAAATATATAGATATTTTTTGTACAACAATACCCAATGTAATCAAACAAAGTAGAGTTTGGAGATACCAAATGTTATCGAACAAAGTAGGATTTGAAGATAGATATCTTTTGTACAATTAATTTCTTTTATAACAGTTATTTTAATGTATTTAGTTATAGGTATATGATGTCATGTTCCTTTTTTTTTCTTAATAATAATAATAATAATAATAATAATAATATAAGCACTTAACATCCTAGCAAAATAAAAATATTATTCAGGTTAATATTTGTGTAGAATTTTCATATTAGAGATGTGTAAGTGTGATTTTAAAATACAAAGACACATATGAATTAGTCATATATTCAGTGTTATTAAAATAAAATAAAATAGAACTGCGTAGTCGAAGGGCCCTAAAGTTGGAAAGCAAATATGAGGTCGAAATTGAAAGAAGTCACACCCCACCAACTTAAAAGTGGATTGAGATTATAAGGTCTAAGGCTCATCTTTCATATATTAATATTAATAAAAATATTATGTTATATATTTTTATTATTTTTTAGTATTGGTGAATATAATTATCTGATATTTGTTACTATTTTTGTTTAAAAAATAATAATCTATTTTTCTTTCTAATTTGTTAAAAAAAAAAATATTTTTTTTATGATACTTTAATTTCAACTTTCCACATAATATATTTAGGACCATAACTTTAATTTAAGATCACAAGATTTAAAAATCTTCTTTATTTTCTTAAACTTTATATTAAAGTAAAGTAAGCCATTTTTTTTTTTAAATGAAGAGATTTCTCATGAAATTAATAGAGAAGTACAGGAACTAGTCCGAAGATCACAGTTACCAAAAAGAAAAAGATTGAAAGAAGTGTATATGAATAATACTGCAGCTAGTAGGATATGATGCTGTAATAACGCCATAGAAGCAGAACTCAAATAAGAGCTCTTGCAGACAGGAAAGGCCAAGGCCAAGAAGAAGAGGAAATCTGACGGATATACCTACATATATACGGAGTAATAAGTACTATATGATAGAGACATAGTATGCAAATAGACAATTAGTACTAATTTTATTAGTATAGCCTGCACGGATGACGCAGATAGCCCATACAACAGCCAAAATATTTTTGACTTCAACTTCCTATGCCTCTCTGCTCCTCTTCTATCCCTCTTCTTTGTTTATTTTAACTTTTTAGACAGCAAATCCATGTCTTCTAGCTCACAATGAAATCCTCTTATCCCACTGTCCAATATCCCTGACCCCTAGTGTTATATATATATATATATATATGCTACGTTATATCTTCGGTGATCGATTTAGCTTCATGTAAACATTCATTTACACTATCACCGTACAAGAGTTAAGAGATACGAGTTTAGTTACGGCTCGACAAAATCCTATTTTTGTGTGAAAAAATTACATAATATATATAAAAATATTTTAGGCCAAAACAAAATAAACTATGTTTTTTATAATTTATAATCAAAATTTTGATTTGGTCACTGATTTAAAATTATGTGACGCATGTCTCATTTAAGATGATCGAGGATTAAGGCAATGGAGAAGCTGCAAAGGCAATGGAGAAGCTGCAACTTACATCTTTAACATCTTGTTCAGTCACAAATCCAGTTCTTAACATGGTTGCTCCAATATACACTGCCAGCCTTACTTTCTTTGGAAATTTGTGGGTTGCATCTGTGACACTCAGTCCTCCAGCGCTGTGTCCTACCAAAATTACCTATTTTCAACACAACACAATTTTACCTTTGTAAGACTATTTTTATGGAAATGTCCAAAAACAATTTAAAAGGATTAAGAGAGGATTGGACCTGTTCATTTTCAGGCAAAGATGACATGAAATTGATGAGAGGGTCATTGTAATCATCAAAGGAAAGAAGAGTGGTGGGATCAGCAGAATGAATTCCAGAACCCTTAAGGTCAAGACATGTCACTTTGTAGCCTGAAATCTCCATAAGAGACTTGATTTTGTACCAGCACCAGCCACCCCCACTAATTCCATGTACTAAAACGAAGTGGGTTTTTGATGGCTCCTCTAAATTCTCTTGCAAGTCCTTCATCTTCTCTGTTTCTATAAAGTATTCTTCTCCCATCTTGGATTTGATAAAGATCTAATTAAGGTATATTTAGCTATATATAGCACTTGGCCTCTCTTTGTTCTCTAATTTCAAAGTGGGGTGCAAAAATCGAATCGATCGATAAATCGAACCGATAAAAATGTTATTGAGTTATTGGTATTGGGTTATCGAGTTAATGATTTTTTATTGGTTTTATAAAAAATTTTATTGGGTAAACGGTTCGGTATCAGTTTTATCTTATTGGGTTATCTATTAAACCGATAACCCAATAAGGATACATTAAGTTATTATTTTATCCCTATTTATGTTATATATTTAAATATCTCTCTCTTTATCTATCTATCTATCTCTCTATATAGAGAGATATGTGTATGTATATATAGATTATATGCACAACTAATTCATAATTCAGTGGTTCACAAAGTATTAATCTATTTAGGGTAACAAAGGCACAATATAAAGTTCGGTTATTATCGTAATAAAAAGCTTGAAGCATTTATAGCTTCCAACAATTAGGATTCAATTTTTTTCCTAATTAACATTCAGTTCAAGTTTGAAGATTCGTATAAACTAAAATGCATTGCGTAGGTTTTGACGGTAATTAAGATTTCATTTTTTTGTGTTAGTTGTTACTATTTCTATTTTATAAGTATTTTCTTATTGGTTAAACCAAAAACTGAACCTTAAAGACCAAAGAAAATATCTTATTGGTTGATTATTGATTTTACATATTTAAAAATTAAAAATTGATGAATTGAACCAATAACACGTAAAATCGAATCGAATCGACTGATGAACACCCTAAAGTGGGGGAAGGAAGATTCTAATTTATTGTTGGATAAACATTGTTTTACTCTTTGTCAACTTATAGTTAGGATGTCTCCAATGTCATGATGTAATTTGTAACTGTTGCCGGTCAATATATAATATCAAGGTTGGACCAAGACAATTACATAGCCCGCATTGGTTAACTGAACTTAATTAGCTTTACATACAAAATCAACTTTTAAGTTAAAATATTGAAACTCATAATTCTAATTATACCATATTGTTCAATAGAGAAGTAATTAAAAACTTTTTACAATTAGAAGTGTAGAGAATAGCAGAACAAAGGTATATTTAGGAAGACTTGCTAGTCCAAGATCGTAAATTATGATCGGAAGATTCAACTAAGAAAAGGAAGCTATAAGGATGAAGGAAGATAATAAAAGAGAGAACTTAGGTATAGAAGAAGCCTACTTGAATATGCTTTGTATTAGATTTGTTTTTGGATGGATACAAATGTACAAGACCCCTTCCTATTTATACTTGTCTATGGATGGTTCTAGAAATTCTTTTAGATACATCTACAGGAAATATCTAGCAAATTTTATCCACTACAATGCTCTAAAATATCTAGATTATTTCTTCAAGAATATCTATACTAGGACATTCTAGATAAATCTATACTTTTCCAAAAAATCATCTTTAGCTTTTTCCACACTCCTCCTTAAAGTGATTTTTTGGAAATTACCCCAAGCTTGTCACGGAAGAACTCAAACGAAGCTTTAGGAAGTGACTTGGTGAAGATATCAACAATATTCTCCTGACTTCCACTACTAAAAAAAGGAAAAAATCGACCACAGAAAACCGACCACAAATTGTGGTCGGAAAAAACCAACCACTAGTGGTCTGATTTTTTTATTTTATTTTTTAAAAAAACGACCACAAGTGGTAGCTTTTTAATTTTAAAAAATCAAAATAATTATTAAAATAATTTTAGTATTAATTATTATTTATTTTGCAAATGAAAAAAATAAAAAAAAGCAAAAAGACCGACGACTCGATTTTTTTTTAAAAGAGACCACTTGATATTTTAAAAAATTATAATAATTAATTAAATAATTTTATTATGAATTATTATTTATATTTCAAATAAAAATTAAAAAATAATACAAAATCGACCACTTGTAGTCGGTTTTTTTAGTTTTTTAATTTATTTTTTAAAAAACGACAACAAGTGGTCGCTTTTATATTTTAAACTAGTGAGGAGAAGCCCGTGCAAAGAACGGGACCAACATCTATTCTAAATTAATATTATAATAATAATCATATTATTAATGTGACATTTTTTGAATTTTAAAAATTAAATAAATTTATTTTTTAAGTAATTTTTGTATATATTCTTAAAATATATTAAATTATCAATTATTATGATTTATTATTCAAATATATAATTTTATTTCAAAAATTTAATTCACGATCAAAATTAAATTCTACAAATGTATAAATTAATAAAGAGTTTGAAAAATTAAATTCGATGGGCCTATATTACTGTTTTTCAGATAACACGGGCTCAGTATATGTTATTTTTTGATCTCAAACAATGTGATCCAAATAGAATTTAGATAATCAATCATACTTTTAATACGTTTTTAGATATTTTAAGTTGTTAACTATTGTAGTTTATAATATTTGTTTTTTGTTTTCAAATAATCTATGCTACTCTCCTTGTCCAAACTTTTGTGGCGTTGATAGTCAATTATATTTTAAAAATAATTTAAATTTTTAATTATTGTGATTTATTATACTATTCTTCTATTCCAATTTAAATGCCATTGATATAATTTTAAGAGTCAATCAAATATTTCATATCTTTTAAAAAATATTAAGTTGTTAATTATTGTGATTTATAATATTTTTATATACTTTTTGAAATATATAAAATATTATTTTTTCTTTTAGATATTTTAAGTTGTTAACTATTGTAATTTATAATACTTTTTATGTAATTTTCAAATAATATATGTTACTCCCCTTGTCAAAAATTTTGTGGCATTGATAGTCAATTGCATATTTTAAATAATCTAAATTTTTAATTATTGTGGTTTATAAAACTTTTCCTTATATTCCAATTTAAGTGGCACAATGCTTAGACTATAATAATTAATTAGAGGTGATATAGTAAAATTACGATTGAAGCAAAGAAACAAACATGTCTTAAATTATTCACAATAACTAATAAGAAGTGATATAATAAAATTACTACAAAAAGTACGTGTGATTTTATTAAAAAAATGGGCCTCATATTAGACGTGAAGTTAATTTAAAACATCAAAAGTTAACTTATCATTTTATATCTATTTTATTTTATTATTAAATATATATTTTTGTAATATTTAGATGACTTATAATAATTAATTAGGGTGATATTTAGTAAAATTACGATTAAAACAGTTGAAGTAGACATGTCATATATGTGTATGTATATATATATATATATATATATATATATATATATATATATATATATATATACATACATATAATATAGTGAACGTATATTAATGACATAAGATAAACCAACCGATAATTCAACTGAGTATTTGTGAATTACGTTACGTTGAATATTATTATGGGGTAGTAAAATCGGGTATGTAATGTATATAGTATGTATTTGAATGCTGATAGTCAATTGCATATATTTATATATATATACGTATATCTTGTGTAGTGATGAAATAGATATACTATTTTGTGTCAATACATTATTGAGACACGTATATTGTTGAAGTTGTAATAATATAAGACTAGTATTACAAGGTATATATACATATATCTCGTCTAGTGACATCGAAAGCTCGATAATTGAATCTATATATCAAAATATTTTGAATAATGCACTAATATCATACTATTGAGAAAATAGATATACTATTTTGTGTGAATGTAGATACGCGTATATTGTTGAAGATGTAATAACGTAAGACAAGTAATCGATAGTTTATCTGATTAAGACATTGTATTACGAGGTATATATATATATCTAATTAAAATCGATAATTTATCTGATTAACACATTGTATTATGAGTATAATATCGTAATTAAACTTTAATTAACCAAAAATTTATTGTAATTTGTAAAATTCATTGATATTATCATACAATTGAGGAAATATACTACTCGTGTTAATGTGATGATAAAATAACTAAATATCTGATTTATATATATATATATTTATATATGCATTGTACTAAATTAATTGGATATTGTTATAAATATTATAAAATTTATTAAAAAATTAATTTTTATATACGTAATCTATTTTAATATCGACATTTTTATTACATTTCCTAAAATAGCAACCCTAATTCAATTCAATTTTCCCAATTCATTTACTTTCTAGCCATATTTTATATGTCTATGTCAATTTTAGCCTAAATTCATTTCCAATTTGACCTCAAATTAAAATCCCCAATTT
>NC_061116.1:66114117-66116409 GCF_002878395.1 Capsicum annuum | reverse complement strand
TGATGATAAAATAACTAAATATCTGATTTATATATATATTTATATATCCATTATATTAAATTAATTGGCTATTATTATAAATATTATAAAATTTATTAAAAAAATTATTTTTATAAACGTAATCTATTTTAATATCGACATTTTTATTACATTTCCTAAAATAGCAACCCTAATTCAATTCAATTTTCCCAATTCATTTACTTTCTAGCCATATTTTATATGTCTATGTCAATTTTAGCCTAAATTCATTTCCAATTTGACCTCAAATTAAAATCCCCAATTTCAATTTCATCTGATTCCTCTCAATTTTAATCATAGCCATTGATCTCATCCGATCAATGGCTGAGATTAAATCCACCATTTATCACACTTTTAAAGAAAATAACTCAAGCCCTAATTTATTTTTCACAAAAATAGTTGCACCCTTATCTCCCTCTCTTCTCCCTCTTCCTCTCTCTCTCTATCAATGACGACGGAACCAACGTTAAACCGCCAGCCATCGACGAAATCCCAGTGCCGCCAGCCGTCACTGCTCCAGCTTCCTCCGTTAAGCTGCCGCCAGCTGTCGCTGCTCCAGCTGACAGCCATCTCCACCTACGCCGACAGCACCACCAATCGGTGAAGCAGCCGTCCACCAGCCAGCCGGTAACCTCCGTTTAGAGGTAAACCCCGTTAATATTAACATACAAACTTTGAGGGTTTGTATAGCAATACTATTATTATAGCAACAAAATAATCCAAGAGGGTTACTACATAGGAGAAAAGAAAAAAAATTCTTGTAGATACCATTAATCGTGGTAAAATCTACAGATATCTACATGAATAAGATAAAAAGTGCCAATCAAAAGAGTTAAAGTAAAGCTCTTTAATCCCATAGATTGAACTAATGTTCTAAAAGATAGGGTCTCTAGGTAAGTTTACTTGTCTTTGAAAGTTTCGAGATATGATCCATAAGTCCCACAGATTTGTAGTCTTCAATGTTTGAAATATTCCACGTTTTCAAGATAATCATTAAGAACGTGCAGAGTATATTTAGTTATGATTTCATAATAATAAAGATTTCCAATATTACGCAGTTTTCTTATTTGCTAAAACTCCAATACAAGGAGTCATATAGTATATTTTATTAATATTTCATTTAGAGTTCTCCAATACTGTCTGTATTCCTTGTGTTGTATCTTTCTAAATTGAGGCATCAAGACCAGAATTTAGTTTCTTTACTTTTCTAAAAGATAAGGTTGATCTTGCTTAAGGGTTTTAGAATATCTATACCTTGAGTATACATAAACTTGTACAATGTGCTCAAAGTTCAGTCATGTTGTAGACATGTAGTAACTTGAAAATGGAGTTGTGTATCTTTTAATTTGCTAAGCTCATTATTTTTGATATTGCAGTTTCCCGTGAGAGAATCTATAAGCAGATTGAAGCTGCTATTTTGAAATATCAAGAAATTAAGAAAAATATCAAAGGTATGTGGACATAGTGAAGTCGTGTGGGGCCTTGTACGATTCACTATTGTTGTTATCTTTCTTTGATTGTTCATATTGAAGTCTAATGAAGCCGTGTGTGACCTTGTGCCATTCACTAGCATTGTTCTTGACATCTTGTTGGTTTTGTTGTTGCTTGAAAATTATATTGTGAACTTGATCTTGAATGATTAGGGACTTGGTAGGTGTTTTTCTATTTTGAATGTGATTATATTTAGTGACTTGGTAGGTTGAAAATGATTAAGTGTAGGGAGTTTAAGGGTGACACGGTAGGTTGAAAGTGCTTAAGAGTAGGAACTTTGAAGGGGATTTTGTGTTTTGAATGTGACTTGTTTGACGACTTAGTAACTTGAAAATATTAAGTCTAGGGACTTTGAAGAGGATTTTTTTTGTTTTGAATGTGGTTTGTTAGGTCATTTAGTTGCTCGAAAATGGTTAAGTCTAGGAAATTTGAGGGGTATTTTTTTGTTTTTAATGAGTTTTTTTTTTATACTTAGTTGCTTGAAAATGGTTTAGTTGGTGACTTTATTTGTTGAAAATGCTTAAATTTTGGTGACTTTAATAGTGAATTAGTGTTTAGGAGGTGATGTAGTTGGTGACTTTATTAGTTGAAATTGCTTAAGTTTTGGTGACTTTAAAAGTGAACTTTTGTTTAGAAGGTGATGTTGTTGGTTACTTTATTTGTTGAAAATGCTTAAGTGCCGGTGACTTTATAGTGAATTAGTGTTTAGAAGGTAATGTTGTTGGTGACCTTATTTGTTGAAAATGCTTAAGTTTTGGTGACTTTAAAAGTGAACTTTTGTTT